>NW_007246958.1:1360089-1431618 GCF_000164805.1 Carlito syrichta
GGCTCAGGCAATCCACTCACCTCAGCCTCCCAAAGGCGTGGGATTACAGGCTGAGCCACTGAGCCTGGCTAACCTAGGTTTTTAAAGCAAACACTTCAAGCATCACTCTCATCCGGCTGCAGTGCCTAAGCCTGTAATCCTAGCACTTTGAGAGACTGAGGTGAGGGGATTGCCTGAACCCACGGGTTCAAAAACACCTGGAAAACTTGGTGAGACCTTATCTCTACCATAAATAAAAAAATTAGCCGGAGTGGTAGCCCACGCCTGTGGTTCTGGTTACTTGGAAGGCTGAGGTAGAAGGATCACCTGAGCTCAGCAGGTTGAGGCTGGGGTGGCCGTGAACATGCCACTGCACTCCAGCCTGGGGGACGGAGTGAGACTCCAACTCCACACACACACACACACACACACACACACACACACACACACACTCCCTCTCTGTGGCCTTTCCAACAATTCTTCCACTTCATTCAGTCCTCCAATCATTAAGGCCCCACTTTTCCACTATCCAAGATCAAAGTAACCCCACATCCTCAATTTCTTACAAAATTCAGATTTCATATTCCACCATCACAATCAGTGCTTTGCAAGCACCCTTAATGATTACAGAGATCTTTCTCCATCATTCTCATCTAACCAGTCTCAGTGTCCCCAGGTCCACAAATATGCCCCAGATAATCTACGGATGGAGCTGTCATGTGCTAGCATGCTAGCAGCCATCTTTGGAGAATTAACTATCAATTTTCCAGGAATTTTATATGCTAGTTGTTAAACAAAACTATCACTAAAAATTAAATCATATGAGTACAAGAAAATAAATTAAAAACAGAAATAATAAATATTCAAACGTCAACACTTCCTTTAAAAAATCCTCATTTTATTATTATCCATGCTCTTAACATTGCATGCATGTATTGTAGGCACCTGGTAGATATGCTACATAATGGTGTGTTCCGCTGTATCTCTTCTCAAATGCCATGTTAACAACTTGAAACCAGCCATAGTGCAATCACTGACACTATGGAAATCAGCAAATGCCATACATTTTTCTCCAATAAGCCAGTTATATTCCTGGAGGAGGCCCAGTGAGCTTGAAACAGGCCTTCAAGATGCTTCTGATGCACCTGGAATCTGAGAACCACTGGTTTAGAAGGCCTAACCTACCTCTCTTCAATCAGTGTCCTCCTCCCCTCACTATCCCAACTTCTCCACACACAGAGTTCCTGAGTTTGGAGTTTACTTCACTACAAATCTTTAAACAATCTGATTTCCACCAGTGGATATAGGCATACGATAGGAAAGATGGGACTTTTCCTGGGACCCATGAACAATCCCTAGTTTAAATTCAAGTCCAAGAGTCTATAAAAATAATTTTTTCTTAGTAGTATATTTATTTAATCTCATTTTAATGTTTACTTCTACTTAAAAACATTATAAAATAAAATCTTTTCTTTCCCTGAGAATCACATCTTGAGGAACCAAATCATCCATTTTCCATTTAGAAGTGTGTTGCTGAATAATGAAAGCCAGCAGATGGCAGCAGGAACTCTTGGAAAGAAAGCCTAACTTCAAAGTATCTGGCAAAGAAAGAGCATAAATTGTTATTGTAAAGTCAAGCACATTTCTAAATAATTTCCTGGTTTATCATATTCTTCAAGTCAGCAAACTGACTTTTAAAATTGAGAATAGGTTATATTCTACAACTTCATTAAAAAAAATACAACCAAAAAAGTCATTCAGTCTTCCAGTGCAAATTGTTTCTGTCAGGCAATAGCCAGATCCTTTTTACTCTATTGCCAGGTTTAAGATTTTCAAATTCTCACAGACCAGATTTTAGTTATTTTACTTCATTACTATTTTTAGATGTTTTTGTATTATCCCATCTACAACCAGTTTTCTTACCTGTCTTTACCTGTTAAGATAGGCCAAAAAAAAAAAAAAAAAAAAACCAGAGTACAAATGACACAGAACCTCCACATTTTTAAAAAACATGAAAGACTGGAGCATTTAAGAAAATGATTTAACTTAATTATCATAATATCACCAAAATCCATGCAAAGCAACTAAATGGAGTCTGATTTTAAGAATAATACAAACAGGCTATTGTCTTAGATAGCTACCATGTTCATGAGTGTTGGTTGCATAATTAGAGAAGCTATGTACGAGTGACTCTGTACCTATGTAGCACCACATATTAAGAATCCACTAGAAACCGGGAGACTCGGGAGTTGCTCAGCACAGCAGCAACCACAGCTTCCAGAAATGATTCTTTGATTGCTGAGCAAGGTGTGGAATAACACTATCAGCACTTGAAATGTTGAGGAAAACTTTCCTGTCTTTTTTTATAACTCAATTTTAATTGAGTTATAAAAAAAGGGCTGAGCCCTTTCTGATCAACTAGTTTTTAATTGGGCACATAAAGATCAAGGGGGGACAAATACACAAGGCAGTATTATTGGACATCACTTGTGAATCAGCACTGTGCTGGGCACTGAGAATACTGAGATGAACCCAATGCCATCCCTGATTTCCAAGAGCTCATAGACTACCGGATTGTAGATTTAGGGGTTCTCAGGAAGGTACAGTATTTATTTCACAAGGTTGCTTTGAAAATTAAATGAGATAATATTTATTTAAAAGTGCTTTACAAACCATCTAAGTATTGAACATATGTCAGTTTGCCATTATTTCTAAATAGGAGAGAGACAAATCAAACTGATGTTCATAAAAGATTAATATGGCAATGATGTATAAAACAGATTAAATGGGGAAAGTAAACTTAGGCAGATTAATCAGCAAGGAGTCCACTGTAATCACCCAGCCATAAAGGGGCAGAGTATGAAGTATCTGGGGCATAGGAAATGACTGAGCAAAAAGGTGAGGGAAAAACACAGATGACTTCTTGTCTGACAGCAGGACAATACAGAGGAAAGACAAAAATGTCAAAAATCTTCTGTCTGGGGAATAATGAAATAGGAAAGTCTAGCGGGTGAAGTAATTTAGGGAGAAAGATAAGAAATTTGACTTCTGGCATATTAAATTTAAGGTGACAGCAGAACATCAGAGTGAACAGAGTAGAAGGAAGTTGGACGATGCCGCAACTCACAAACTCCTCCTCAACCTTTAATATCCACCTCCAGTGTTCTCTCTCCCAGGAAATCTTTCCTTGATATATTCCTCAGAGAGTCAGTTACTCACTTCTATAGGATCCAGAAGCAGTTTGTTCAATATTCAATTTTAGCCCTTGCTATACTGGGTTGGCATTATCTAACTCTGTCTGTCACTTCAGTTAGAGTCCATTAGAATTGTTTGAAGGTAGAAAAAGTCACTGATATTTATATCTCTAACACCAGCACAGCATTCCATTCATAATAGGTACTCAATAAATGCTAATGAATGATAAAAGTAACCAGCTGACTAAAAAACCTAAATATCAAAATATAAAATCCATGAGCTTAAAGGAGATATAAAACTGTTAGTGAATACAATTTCCAAGAGAGATAAATTATTTGGAAATAAGAGGTAAGCTAATTACAGGGCCATGGAGATAGATTCCTTAAGGAGTGCTAAGGTTTGGTTTGTTTGAGTCCTCCAAATCTCATGTTGAAATCTGATTCCCAGGGGTGGAAGTGGGGCTTAATGGGAAGTGTCTGAGTCATAGGGGCGGATAACTCATGAACAGATTAATACTGTCACTGAGTGAGTTATTACTCTATTAGTTCCTATAAGATTTCCCCCAAGAGCTGATTGTTAAAAAGAGCGTGGCACCTGCTCCCACCTGCTTCCTCTCTTGCCATGTAATCTCCACAAATGCTATTTCCTCTTCACCTTCTACTATGAGTGGAAGCAGTCTGAAGTCCTTTCCAGAAGCAGATGCTGGCACCACACTTCTTGGACAGCCTGCAGAACCATGACCCAAATAAACTTCTATTTAAAAAAATCACCCAGTATCAGGTATTCCTTATAGCAACACCAAAAAACTATGACAAGGAGTAAAGAAAGACAAACTAGTAAAAGGAAGTGAAAATAAGCCAAAACATCATGGAAAAAGGATGTTGTTTATGAATTAAGGAGGACAACTCCAATCAAAGATTTAAAAAGCTACTGACATCTAAGTGAATGGAGATAAAGAATAAATCACTGAATTTCAAAGCCAGGCTTAGTTGAGAAAAATCAAGTTTATTCCACCAAGAACAAAAATGAGAGCAATAGGTAAATGCATTTAACCAAATGAAGAAGCCAGGGATATGGGAACAATCCATGCTTGTTATTTATATGCAGGACAAAGGCTGCAGAGAACCAAGTTCAGGCTGGGTGCATATCTCAAGGCAGAGAAGTTGAAAATATTCAGAGGATTAAGAAGCTAATTTTAAAACATGACGAGTAACAGGAACGTTAGCACAGCACTACTGATGAGGAGGTAAAGAGGATAAATGAAGCTCTCAGAAGCAGTATTCACAAGGAATGATGAAACTTCAAGATAACTCACTTTTTTGTTAAGCACGCATTACTTCTGGGCCACATGGACTTACCTCAGACCATCCTTCTGTGGCTCCCAGGCCAGAGAATACAGAAGGACCTTGGTCCCTGAGGAGGTCCAGGAGTGGGTCTAAGCAATAGTGCTAAACCATCTGGATGCCAAATTTCATTCCGGGAAATCCTAGTATTTCTGGATAACTTAAGTAAATTCCCAGAATCAGCCTAACAAGGGACTTTTTAAATAATTTGTCCCTTCTTATTTCCAAATGAGAAGACTGGGGTCCAAGGAGGTCAAGTGGTTTGTCTAAGGTCACAGTGTTTATTATGGCAGACCAGACAAAGACTAAAACTAAGGTCTCCAGATGGTTCTATGGTGCTTATGTTTTAAACTTTTCAAAATTGGGCAGAACCAGGGAAAGAAAAAAGCAGAAAAGAGACAAGATGAAACCAAGCTCTTTCTCCTCCTGCTGAAGACTTGTCCTCTTATCTATAGCTCTGGCTGAGCCCTTTTCTCTTCCTTGGGGCACTAAGGAGCCATTAGCTAAAGGAGAATCCTGGCTCTTATTCTCTGGAATCCGCACTCAGGATTTTGCCTTCCTTATACATGTTAAAATCTAATTCCTTACATATTTTAAAATTTAATTTTGGGTGCCTTATTATTTCATTGTTTTTGCTGTGATCAAATCACCCTGTTTAAAATTCTATTGTCTTAGATAGATACAACTTTTGCCTCCTCTTTGATTGATCTTTGAAATGAGACTGAATTTCCTTCTCCAATCACTGAAGGTATAATTTGATAATGTAGTGTGAATTATAGTAAGTATAGCATTTACTGTGACCCAGGCACCTTTCTAAACAGTTGATATTCACTAATTCTTATTTTACATAATCCAGAGCCTGGGTACTATCACCCACTCTGCACCACCACCCAATGTCCCTGCCTCTGACTCTGCTGGAACCTGGGTACATCCCTTTCACTTTCATGAGCACCATGCAGTCTCCAATAAAATAATTGCTCACACTTACACAGACTTATTAGAACTTACTAAGTGCACAGCACCTTTCAAGGTCTATCCATATATTATTAGTTCATTTAATCCCAAAACAACCCCACAAGGTAAGTGGGAATATTCTCATCACACTCACTTTACACATGAGAAAACTAAAGCCAAGAAAGCTCAAGCAACTCACTGAAGTTTACACAGCCAGCAAGTAGAAGAGCTGGGACTCAAATCACAGCAGACAAACTCCAGAGTCTTTCCTTTTAAATCACTGTGATGTGCTGCCTCTCAAACAAAGGTTATAGGACAAGTAAGAAGGAAGTAAGAAAGTGACCGGCCTTTGTCAAGGACTCAGTTTACCAGCCCACCCTCTCAGTGCTTCTTCTCTGACGCTAACCTCCTTGGCACTAGATCCCCCTTGCCATCTATACCTAGAATGTCATTTTCTTCCTGAATGAACTGACCTCTTTGTATCGAACTCCCCAGATTTGTGCTATTTGCCACACACCCATACTTATCTGGCCTTAACAAAGAGCCTATATGGCAGAGTTGCTCAGGAAGACAGGTGGCAATGGCAAGGAGGCCAACAGACCTGTGTGTGAGTCCTTAGGATATCCTTGGCATGCTGTGTGACCTGGGACAAACTACTTCATTTTTCTAAACAGAATGGAGATAACACTAGTGCCTTCCACACAGAGATGCTAAGTATGTTACAGATAACGATCAAAAGGCTAGCACATAGTAAAACTGTTGATAAATATTTCAATGTCTTGGATTTAAATCAATGTATTTAAACAAATGATTAATTCCTGGGGGCCTGCTGGATACCATTGTAAGCACCAGGGACATATTGATGAACAAAGCAGTCAAAAAGCCTTTATACCCTTATGGAACTTTCATGTCAGCCAAGGAGACTGACTCAAAATCCACGAACATAACATATGACATATATCAAGTAACGGTGGAGCAAAGCCCTAAGAGTTGATTCCAGAGAGGAAGGGCTAGCCTTCTTCTTTAGGTAATAACTCCGTTGATAAAGAAAATTAAACTCCTAAAGTCATGTATGTAGGTCCCTGTCTTCAACTAGCCGGATGTCAGCAGTGCTTGCAAGATGATCCTCTCATTTGGCAGAAGCTATCTTTTTCTAGAGCAGCAATTCTCAAACTTTTTGGTCTTAGGAATTCATTATGTTTTTAAAAATTACTGAAGACACAAACAAACTTTTGTTTCCAAGTCTTCAGACTATATTTTGACAAATGTGTTCTAGTAAAATACAGTTTAGACTGGTGCCAACTTTTTAAAAAAGATATTTTAATTTATTCTTCCACCTCTGCTGATGTCTTCTTGCTCATTTTCTACAATCAGAATCTGAAATAAGTTAAATTATAGTTAGAAATACATAAAGTCTAAATACCTCTGATTAGTTTCTTGTGTCATACATCAATGCGCCTTCTTACTTTAAAAAAGCATATATCAAAACCTTAATTTTTGATCTTCAGAAGCATAGTCATTCTTATGAAATAAACTGTACTTCTCAACTCAATATTATATAATACATTAACTATTTCTCAGTAGTTTACTTAGCAATAGCTTTAACTCTAGAAGTTGGTTCAGATACAGATTGATCACTTCTCTTAAAGGTGTGTTATATTTTCTTCCCACAGAAATTTCATTATTATTTTATTGCTATCTTAAACGAATAAAATTTTTCACAGTGTTTCTAAACATAGATAAAATGATTTCATAATTGCATTTCTCTATGCTTAAACAACTTCTTTAAGTTTTATTTTCAGCATTCCTACAATTGTTATTAAAGAAAAAAGGATTTTTTTCATAAATGTAATTATTTTCCTCATCAAGCAATTTATAAAAACTCAAGCCACTTGACCACTTTTGGTATCAAACACTTTAATTAATCTGCATGGGAAAAGAGTAAGCAGCTGAACTCTCTGTAAATCATACATAGCCTTGAATAAGAGAAGCGGCTGGCTATGTAAATACATACAGGTAAATGGATGAGCCCTAAAGCTTAGAATAAAAATCTGCAATTCCTCCTCAATACAAAACCCATCTAGCAAACTGTAAAGGAAAACAAATAAATTTGTGGGTAGCAAAAGGTATATTTGTTGAATACCTACTGTATAAACAGATCATGTTCTATGTACTTTTTGCAAATCATTCAATCCTCACTCTTAGTTATTCTTACACTCTTTTATAGATGAGGAAACAGAAGCACAGGAAGGTTAAGTAATTTGCTCAAGGTCACACAGCTAGTAAGTGGTGGAGATGGGAACTGAACTAAGACAGACTTACAAATAGAGCACAGGGTCTGAATCAGCAAACCTATAGGTGAGTCTTTTTGCTATCACTTACTAATGATATGTCCTTGAGAAAGTTACTTCACCTCTTTAAATAGAATGGAGATAACAATAGTTTCTTCTATGTAGGATCATGGGGAAGAATATGGGAGGTAGAGTCTAATTAGAAGGGTAAGGCAGAACTGTATTACCAGGATGGTTTCCTGAGCCCCTGAAATAATTTTAAATGTTTTGCATAGTTTGACTTCAGAAATAAACAATGTAAACCAAAATTTCAAGAAAATCAAATGATTACAAAAAGTATATCATTAATACCTCTTAAAAACCACATTATCATCTATTCGTTTGTTCATTTAGCATGCCAGAAGAAATGCCATTTATTCTTTTCAGTGGTTCAGCTTCCTGGTTATGTCGATGGGCTTTAGAGCCAGATTTGCCAGGTCCACAGCCCTACTTGACCTTGGACTAATTAGTGAACCTCAATTTTCTCACTGGTAAATGCACAAAAATAGTAGTAACTTCCCTATTGCATTGTTATTAAAGTTACATGAGATTATATTCATAAAATAGTTAAAATAGTACCAGGCACATAGTAAGAATGCAATAAATATTAGCAATTTTCTTTCATCAAATTGTTTCTCAAGGGCTTGGTACGTATCAGGACTGGGTACAAATGTGTATCAAATAAATAAATGATAACACTCCCATCAGATGACCACAATAATGTACATTCTGAATACTTTGTGAAATCCTGTTCCTTTAACGCAGACCTCAAATGCCATCTATTTGAATTCATATATGACCATCAGTAGGTTCTGAATTTTTTAAGAGAAATGACAGAAATCAACAATTCATAATTGCAAGCAACTCAAGCACAAGTTTATGGCAGACATTGTCAGTTGATTCATTTCTTCCCTCTTGACAACAGCTCCCATTTGCTCAGGACCACATGTCAGATACAGGATGAATCTGCTAGAATAAGCTAGGTCTGGCTATCCCGTTCCTCTTGGATAAGTGCTTGTTTTCCAGTTTCCTTTGCATCGCGAAGTACCAATCAATGAGAGGCAAGTGGAAGTTCACGGGGGGGTGGTGGTGGGGTGGGGAGGAGGCGGCCCAGGGGAGTGGTTCTGGCAAAGACTTTTACTCCTGATCAAACAGGAGAATGATGCAAGAAAAGGGACTCTCACCACACCAGTATCACCTTGTAGTGTGTATCCCCAATGAAAATTATATTATTTATTTATTTATGTTTTTACTGTCTCCCTCCACTAGAAGATAAGCTCCATGAGTTATGGCAGAATTTATATCTTATTCATGGTTCTTTGAATGATCACTAGAACATAGTCAAAACTCAAAAAATATTGACTGACAAAGTACATAAATAAACAATCAGACTGGGATTTTCTCTGGAGCAACAGCTTAGAGTTTCCAGAGAAGAATCTTCAATCTTTGGCTCGGAAAGTCATTACCAAGCTGTGGATATTCCGGGCCCAGGACAGGGATATGTGGTTAAAGTTTCACTCTATGCCCCTCTTTCCAGCCATGCAGCCCAACCTCCCTGTACTGTCCCTTCCCTGTACCTGACATTCCAGAACTCTCAAACCTTCTTTGGAATTGCTTTTTAATAGGCTCTCCTTCATGGAAACACTTTAGCTGACAGTTTTCTCCACTCTGGTAAATCAGTTACTATTCTTCCATCTGTTCTCTTCTCAAACTGTGTTAAAATCTCTTGTTGGGTGATACCTTCTCTCTATCCTCTTCTACCACACAGATTATACCTTATTATACCTTCATTATGAAGACGGAAATTAAATACATTCATGTGGCCAATATGTCATACCCAAATAAATAAGAACATAAATTCTTTGAAGGTCAAAGCAGATAACCCCCTTCAGGGACAATATCAGACATCAATTAAAAGGAAAGCTTATAATCCAATATAAATTAAATGTATACTTATTTTAAAAGGTAACCCACAGTGCAAGTAGTGAGGACAAATAGAATGACCCAGTGTTATAGAAACTAGGGTCCATGACAAAACTGCCTCTGAAGTATCCCATTTAGTAGAAGGAAATACAGAATGCTAAATATAATTGAATAATAAAATTGTAAAAATGAAGCTCTGAGACACACTCTGAACTTGTCACTTATGAGACAGCTTAGTATAGTAGCAGAGCATCTGGACTTGGAGCCAAAAGACATGAGTTCGAATCCTGGTTATGATAGATCTATGTGAGTACCAGAAAGTTATTGCAGAACTCCACATCTTTTACTGCACATATTAGCTATTAAGGGTCCTATGAAATAAATCACAAAGTTTCTGGTAGACTACAATATACTCTTCAGAGTTTTCTTAGTTATTCAATGAAGAAGAAAAATATTATCTTCAGGGTAATCAAGAGTAATCTGAAAGAAATAGATAGGTCCCATGTGAAATGTTTCCATCAGCATAAGCAGGATCTGGAAGAACCAATGAAAGGTTATCACGTTCATTTCTTCAACATATTTGATACCAAGTACTGCACTAGGTGCTGGAGTATGACCAGTAAGGCAGATATATTCCAGTTCTCAGGAACCGTAGAGGCTAAGTGAGCATTTTAGTTAACAACCACGTGAAGAAATGGCTCATTTATGCTGAGATGAGCGCTCTGAAGGACAAAAGCACATCTCTATGACAGCATTTAACAGAGCAACTAGCAAGGACTTGGACTGGCAAAGAAGGGGTGGGGCTGGAGATGTGTATGGCAGAGGTTGGCAGAGGAAAAAGCACATGCCAAGGCCTTTGGAAGATGACAATGAATGACCGGAGGCAGGGACCCAGGGGCCACCATGTGAGCGGAAAGTTTTGAGGTAAGTCGATCTTGAGGGCCAGGATAAGAATACAGGCCTTTAGTCTGAAAGGAACAGGAAGCATTTGTTGGTTTTTACCCATATCAGATTTGAGCTTTGAAACGACAAAACTAAAGAATTCAGTCTACAAAGTGAAGTGGACAGAAGAGCAGTCAGAGAGGGGACCAGTTAGAGACACGGACAGAGGCAATTGTCATGGTTCAAATGAGAGATGCCTGAAGCCTGGAGCAGGGATTAAAGTGAATGGCCAAATAGGAGAAATGTTTAGGAGGAAATATCATTGGGGTTAGCTAAAGAGAAGGAAGAGGAGAGTTTCTGATTACTGAACTAGGTATAGGGTGGTCGGTTCAGGAATACAGGGAATACTGGAAGGGCACCTCATTCGTGGGAAAGAGTAAGAGTTGATTTTGAACATGATGGCTTTATGCACTGTGAAACATCAAGAGGAGATATCAGATACCAAACTCAGAGAGGCTGTTTAGATCAGGGATAGAATGTTCCCAGTTGTGAGTATATAGATGGCAATTAAAGGCTTGGATGAAATTGCTTAGGAAGATAACAAAGAGGGAGATAAGAGGAATATATTAAAATGCACTCACATTAATAGTTTAATTCAATCTCCTAGTCTCCCTAATTTGGTTGAGGATTTACCTTCTCAAGGGGAGTTTGAATTTGTACCCCCATCAGTCAAAAGGTGTGACTTCACTTGTATTCATTCTTACTGAGAATAAAAGATTGCTTTCTTCAAAGGAACGTGCAATAGCAAATTCCCAGCACATTTTTATCAAGAACATAAAATAAGAAACAGCAGGCAAGATAACTATGGGAGGCTATTAGCTGTATATTCTAAGGTTTATTAAAAATTGAGAGAAGAGGAAAGAAAAAAATGTCCTTGATACAGGCTTTAAAATACTTTTGTGTGGAGAGTCCCAGATGCCATCAATCAGGAAAATGATCTCTGGCAGAGAAGAATATGGCTGGCGTAAATAATTAACGAATGAAGACAGAAGCAGAATATGGAAGCAAGAGGTGCTCTCAGAGGAACTTTCTGCTGGAAGTTCAAGCCACAGCTAAACAATTTTCTTTTCATTGATTATCTTCCCAGAACCTCTGTGTGTGTGTGTGTGTGTGTGTGTGTGTGTGTGTGTGTGTGTGTGTGTGTGTACACGTCCCAAATTCATCTCCTGGATGAATTTAATATCTCTTAAAAGATTTCTATTTAAAACAACAACAATTTGCTTTTAAATGCTAATGAAAACTTCTAGAGAAAAAAAAAAACTATACCAAAGTAAGCAGTTAATACATTTCAGTCCTCAATAAATTCACCCAGAAAAAAGCAATCTAAGAAAGTCAACTTCTTGTTCTGGTTAGCACTCAACAACAATGACTTGCTGAAGATAATTCTAATGCCTCCATGCTACTCTTAAGACTTAGAATAACTCAGAAACATTTATTCCTATTTGATCAGAGTTACTCATGTGACACTATTAAAGTCGTCCTCTAAATCCAAAGGAAGTGCACACATAAAAATCCTCACATAAATAAAGCAATAAATTATTTGCTGACTGCCCTTAATTTTAATCCAACGTTTATTCAAAAGTTAGTTAGAAAGAAAAAAAAAACGTGCTCTAGAGTGTCCATTGTTTTTACACATCCCAGTATTTCATCTGAAGAGTAAAAGTGGAATTAGGACTAGAAGGAATTTTTGCTTTCACAGTATCAGAACTAATTTTATTTCATTTCAAATTAATATATGGCGGGAACTTTGATATTTATTGACTTTGCATTATAAACTATGTCTGTACATTTATATATATCAAAATCATGGCTATTCTGTTCAAAATTAGGAATATGGAAGACCAGACATAGAGACAAAACACTGACTAAGAGAGAAAGCTAACAGCAAATTCTCTCAATTACTCTGTCACCCAATTTTTCTACTAATAAATTACACATTGTTCTTTAAGATAATTTATAAGCTGTACTTGCAAACTTTAACTGCACTTTGTATCAGCCTACAATGTTTTAATTTACCATAACAACTATTTTGTGTGAGTTTCAGTTTTATTATCTAATACTCTTTACTCTGTATGTTTCATCAAAAGCCATGAATATCTTTAGGAACACTGCTGTTTCTATACATGAAACATGAAAATGACCAATTACTAGCAGACAATTATGCAATTAAGAGATACTGAAGATATTAGCAATTCAAAAATCCTTGCTGATAATAATAGACAACTCAGTTGAGGTGGCTTATCTGATTTTTAATGTTTTACCACTTAATCACGAGGAAGTGGGATATATATGTCATTTTGCTCTTTCAGTAGTCAAGAAATTCATTCACTATAAACCTGAAAACACAGAAGTATTTGTTGTAACATTTTAAACAAAATTATACCTAAATCTTTATACTTATTATTTTACTCTTTTGAAAAAAGCCTCACTTTGACTTATCAATTAAAAACTTATAAGCATCTCTGTAAGGTTTTGGGTAAATAACTAACTTTCTTATGTGTCCTAAAAACTAGGTTAACAATAATAATAATCAGGGATGTAATATCAAATTTTAATGGTCCTTCTTAGAATGCTGAAATTCATGGGGTGGGAGGTAAACTGGAAAAGAGAAAAGGTATTAGCTCATGTGTGGTTCTCAGATTGACTCCTACTCCAAAATCTAAAGAAACTCCAATCATAGTACAATCATAGTATAGTATAACCAATGGTATGCTTATTGGCAACTCTCTAGGTGTAGTAACTAGAATAATGCACTCCCTTCTCCCTCCTTCCTCCGCTGATGCTGCCAAAGATAGACATGTCCTAATAATCTCTGAAACCTGTGAATATATTACATTACATGGCAAAAGGGACACTGCAGATGTGGTTATGCTAAGAATTTTAAAATGAGAAGATTATCCCACATTATGGGGAGGGAATATAATCCCAAGACTAATTACAAGAGGAAGGCAGGAGGGTTGGAGTCAGAGAAGGAGGTATGATGTTGGAAGCAGAAGTTAGAGAAAGAGAGAGTAGATTTGGAGCTCTACACTGCTGACTTTGAAGTTGGAAGGAGAGACTACACGTCAAGGAATGCAGGCAGCCTCTAGTTACAGGGAAAAAAACCAAGGAAATTCTCCCCAAGAGCCTCTAGAAGGATCACAGCACTGCCAATACCTCACCTTGATTTTAGGACTTCTGACCTCTAGAACTCTAAGGAAATAATTTTGTGCTGCTTTTAGCCATTCAGTTTGTGGTAATTTGTTATAAAAATAACAGGAAATTAACACTCTAGGTAAACAAACAAGACCGATGCATAGAGTTTGCACATTTCTGTGGTATAAATACTTCTGTGGTCAATCTTAAGTCATGTTGTTAAATGCTGCACACAACTGATGGCGCTGGTAAGAGCCTACTTCAGCATATTACTGGTTACAACTAGAAAACGGCACTAATAACACAGACTACCTACACAATCCTGACACAAGACTTTCACGTGATTCTATATGGTCATTAATTTATCTTCAGTACTTCAAAATTTCCTCCCACTGACCAATGTACTGATGAACCATTATCCTAGCGTCATCTTTCTTCCAGCTCTGTTCACACTGCATACCTGACAAAGACAGTTGTTCTTCCTGGGATACCAAGTATTACCCTAATGGCTAAAGTGTTTAGCCTAACCACATAGGTACTTGGTCCAAGGATAACTCAGTGAATAAGTTTTCGCAGAACAAAAGTGCGTTGACCCGAGTCCCATGATTTCTTGTGCCCTGAATGTGAGAGCAGTGCCAACAGCAGCTAAGGTGAAGGTTTCCATGAAGCCAGCTACAGAACAGGCCTCCTGAGGCCCATGGAGAAATACTCTTGGGAGGTCTTCCAAGACAGTTTTTTTTTTTAGTAATGAGGAAAAACTATTCCAAGGGCTGCTTTAAGGGGGACTTCCATGTCACTAAGCAGAGACAGCCCAAAAGAGGTGCATACAGATGGAACTTGATGAAGTTCAGCCACCTCATTTAGAATTGAGGAAGGAAAAGAACTCAGAATGAGATGTAAAGAGTTGAAATATAACTTTATTACTATTATTATTTTAGTGCTGTTTCTAGAGGCCCAACCCAGGAGGTTATTTTTCAGTAAGACAGGATCCTAGAATAGATATTAAGAAATGTCCAGGCAGCTCCTCTCATTCGTGGTTTGCAACTACTAACTAGGCCAGTGATTTTTCAACCAGGGCGATTTTGTCGCCCAGGGGACAGACATCTGGCACTGTCTGGGACATTTTTGGTTTTCATAACCAGGAACGGCGATATTACTCTCATCTAGTGGGTAGAGGCCAAGGATGCTACTAAACATCCTCCAGTGCACAGGACAGCTCCCACACCAAGAATTATCAGTCCAAAATGTCAGTAGTTCTGAAGTGGAGAAACTCTGAATAAGAACATGCCATGAGAGGTTCTACAACTCTCATATTATTTCTATTCCTGGTAGCAAAGTCTCTGACAATGAAATATGTTGTTGTAATGCATTATTTATTAATGATGGCATTTCTATATAGATTGCAATATTAAGTCTTCACACTTTGTGCCCAGCAGTAATTAGCATTACACAAATAACAACCTGTGCCAAAGAAGATTTCAAAGGTTACCATATATGGCATTAGCTATCATTCTGTCTACACTGATTTTATAGGATTCTCTAAAGAATTACTTTTTAAAATTGCTTCTTTAATCATATGAAACATTAAGTGTAATAAAGTCATTCATATGAATTCAAATCTTCTTTATAACAATGTTTCTTTTCCAGAGAAATGTCACGTTTCATTTGGTTATTTTGCTATGATGTTTCCCATGCTATTTTCCTCAGGAAAAAAAATGTGCTTGGATTAAGTGGAAGAATCCTCTAAGTGAAACTCTCAAAGTGCCTAATGAAAATATAAAAATCATATTCAGATTTTAAAGGACTCTGATTCACATTTACCTTCTCTTTCTAATGGAAATGCTAATTCTTTCCAAAGTAATTGGATCTGTTTAAATTGCCAATCACAATTAATACATACTCAAATTTTGCCACTAGCAGGAATGAAACACCAGCAGGAAAAAAAAATGGCTTGTATTCAGTAGACCTTTGTTTCCTGAAATTAAAATTTGAAATACCTTTAATTACTCACAAAGAGGGCTTGGCCAACCAATCCAGTTTCCTTCAGAAACTGATAAAAAGAATAGAAAGTAAGCAGGAAGGCAAAACTGACTTGTCCTTTCAGAGAACTTCTGAGGATGCTGTTTCATTCATAACCTGGGTCCAATACATACCAGGCTTCACATGGAAACCCATGAATACAATTGTCAAATGATTACATCTAGTCTTTTTAACTTTGCATTCAACATAAAGGAAAATGGAAATTTCGACTAAGCACTGAGGAAATGAGGACATAAGACCGGCAATTTATTGGTACAGTAAGGAAATGTGTATCTGTTCAAGACACTATACACAGGGAAGATAGCAAATGGGCTTTCCTCTGGGCTGGTTCTTGTGAATAAACATGTTTGTTAAGATTTCAAAAGGTACTCTTCTGGTTTACCGCTCCCCACTCCATCTTGACTGGGAAGTTCTTCTGTAGGTAGTGAGAATCAACAATGGGAGCTGATCCAGTACACATTGCTGTTTGGGGAGTTGTACAAAGAGCACAGGCAAGGAAAGCAAAAGAGTTCCATGAGTTTTTATTGTAGTTGCTGTTTTTTGTTTTTATTTTTGTACTTTTTTTGAGTTAGAGTCTCACTCTGTCACCCAGACTGGAGTACAGTGGCATGATCATGGCTCAATGGGTGTGTACCACCACACCCAGCTAATTTTTTTTTTTTCTTTTTGGCGGGGAGAGGGTAGAGATGAGGTCTTGCTGTTGCCCAGGCTGGTCTCGAACTCCTGGACTCAAGCAATCCTCCTGCCTCAGCCTCCCAAAGTGCTGGGATCATAGGTGTGAGCCACTGCACCTAGCCTAGTCCCATGAGTTTTAAGTGATACAAGATGCAAGAGATGCAAGACTGGTGGGCAGAAAATATTATAATTGCTAGCCAACAATTGCAGTTACTGTGATTAAGACACCATGGATTACATCACCTGTATCTTCACAGGAACCCTATGGGGTAAGTACTGTTACTTGATGCCATTTTTTTTTTTTGAGTTGGAGTCTCACTCTGTCGCCCAGACTGGAGTGCAGTGGCCGCTCCCGGCCACCGCAGCCTCGACCTGCTGGACTCCGGCGATCCTTCCGCCTCAGCCTTCCAAGTAGCCGGAACTACAGGCACGTGCTACCACGCCCGGCTAATTTTTTGATTTATTGTGGAGATGAGGTTTCGCTGCCCAGGCGGGTCTCGAACCTTTGGGCTCAGGCAATCCACTCACCTCAGCCTCCCAAAGGCGCGGGATCACAGGCTGAGCCACCGAGCCCGGCTGATGCCAGTTTTAAGTTGAACTTTAGGAGGGTTAAAGAAGTGGAATTTGGTCTTGGACTTGGATCGAGAGATTCTAGAGCCCTTTCTCTTAATCACTGTGCTACACCAGTTCCCTAATTAGAGACAAAATGAGCCATATGAAGATAAAGTTTGAGCTCTTAGATAATAAATGCAGAACCAACCTTCCCAGAGTACTGGTAAATCAAAACGGCTGTCAGCCTTCCCAGCATGCCCTGGTCCTTTCAGTCACATGAAGACACAGATTGCGTAACTGCTCATCTGTCCTCTCCAGACACAAAAGGCATACTCTAATGTAATACTAAATAACTGCGTTGTTTTGTTCCAAGCAGATACATTTTTTATGCTTCAGTTGGAAAGGTATTTGGTTATACTCACAAACCGTTAGTACTCGTGTGGGCTTGAAAGTGCCTGGTAAAATAAATTGATCTTATTTGGGCGTATGCTCTGAACAGGCAATGGGGAAACCAGCCTGCACACTGACCCACAAAGTTCCATTCCTGTCCTTGCTCAATCCTTTTTAATGCCCTGTCATCTGCCAATACAGTTTACATTTTATATGTTTATTTAGTTTAACAGGGTGGAATAACATGCATCTGGGTTGCTTTTAGCACAACCTGCATAGATTTCAACACCTTATCCCAACCTAATGTGAGGGATCTAGAGTCGCTTAATTATAAAGCACAAGGAATGAAAATATGCCTTGAAATGCTTAAAAATTGGATAAAATTACTGATTAAGTTATTCACAAACCAAATGTACATTGAGTACAGATAATAAGGAGTCCTTTAATAGGAAGGGCTTTGAATTTTTTTGTTGTGATAGTTGTTGTTCTTGTTGTTTACAGCAATAAGTACATTTGACAAAGGGTTGAACAACTTCAAGTGACAGCTCCTGGCAAAGTCAATCATGTTGACTACAGAAAACCTAAAAAGGCAGAATGTTTGGAGGTAAAATTCTAAAAAGTGTGGCTTGAACCTGGAAATTAAGTAGGTATCCTAACCCAACTGCTGAGTGGTGACAGGATCTTTACTGAGGTGACTTTCTGTAGAGTCCAGACACAGGAACTATTCTTAGAACAACCAAAAAAAAAGCATGGAGCTGCCTAAAAATAATGATGACTCAACACCTAGAGGCTTCAATGATGTAATGTTGTCAAAGAACACCCTCTCCCCTCACAGGTTGCAGTTTTTAAAATAAGCAAGCTCGCCGCTCACCTTCTGAGGAAAGCAAAAACTTCACACACTGAAGGAGAAAATTAGGGCACATGGGTCACAGATAAAATGTTCCATCCGTGCACTGCCTGTCACCATGGTTGGGTTTAAGAAGAAGCCCCTGCCAAAGTGGAAGGCAGCTCTTTCCCTGTCACCCTGACTCATCAGTCATTCTTTCAAAAGAGACCCCGTATGACAGAGCAACAAAGCTGATTACATGAGGGGAGGGCCTGAGAAATCCTGGAAGCCAGCATATTTCAAGGCATGGGATGGATCCATTTGGAGTCTCTTGCACAGTTGCAAGGTATAGCTTAAAACAAAGCTCAAAACCATATCCCAGAGCTTCCACGACAGCAGCCATTCAAGAGCAGCAGCCCTGGTTCCGTGCCATGCTGTGGCTGTGGGCCTCAACAGGCCCACAAGGTGACCAAGAGCCTGGGCATGCAGAGGCACAGCTGCCACAATGGGCACCTCATCAAGCACACTGCGTTCAAGCAGGACGTGGTACAAGAAGTATGTGGCTTCACCCCAAATAAGCGGCACACCATGGAGCTGCTGAAGGTCTCCAAGGACAAGAGGGCTGGCTGTTAAGTTCATAAAGAAAGAAGTGGCGACATCCCTCCATGCCAAGAGGAAGGAAGAGAGCTGAACAATGTCCTGACCACCATGAGGAAAGCAGCTACCAGAAAGGACTGAGCCCCCTCCCTGCTCTGTACATGATAAAATATAGAAGAAACAAAAATTCCAGAGCCTTCCTCTCCCATTCCCTTAGCTCTATCACCCTCAATCTCTCACTTTCTCTACTTGTACTATAGTTAGAGAACTTGCATCTCATTCATCTATGTACTCCCTGTGCCAAGAGCAATATTTGGGATATGGTAGAGTTTCAATAATTATTAAATAATTGATAGCTGATGGATTGCTTGACTGCTGCAGTGCTCCTTCCCTTTGTTAGTGTATTTATGAGTCACTACTATTCTCTGGGTACTTACATTATATACCTTAGGGTATATATTAGAATATAGTATCTCTTAGGGAAATGTTCTTTAAAAAGAAGACTTCACTGGGCATGGTGGCTCAAGCCTGTAATCCCAGCACTTTGGGAGGCTGAGGTGAGGGAAATGCCTGAGGTCATGGGTTCAAGAACAGCCTGGACAACTTGGCAAGACGTCATCTTCACAATAAATCAAAAAGTTAGCTGGGCGTGGTAGCATGCTCCTGTAGTTCCGGCTACTAGGAAGGCTGAAGCAGAAGGATCTCTGGAGCCCAGCAAGTCGATACTGGGGTGGCCATGAGGCTGCCACTGCACTCCAGCCTGAGCAACGGAGTGAGACTCCAACTCAAAAAACAAAAAAAGAAGAAGAAGAAGAAGAAGACTCTTAGCCTTCAAGCTCTAAAAGATTCTAGATCATTGGTACTTGGGGGACAAGATGTTTCTCACATCACAGAGCTCATCTCTTTGCTCTTAAGGCTTGCTCTGCTATGCAGCAACAAACAAAGCAAGAAACATGAGGTCTGAGAGTCAAGGCCAGGTGCATTACACATAAAATATAGTAAAAAACTGCATCTAATGTAATATACTGATTTACATGTACAATTGTTTCTTTTTCACAAAGGTGAATTTGTGGCAGCGATGCTTTCATTGTGTATTTTTGAAGTTCCCAAAAGTCATTTCCTAATCACCAAAGGAAAATCATTCCTATTATTTTGCAACTATATCTCATTGTGGAGTCTATGCACGTGTTGTTTTTAAGTAAAAATTATTTTACTTGGGTTGCTTACCTACCTGAGTCACCATAGTTAACTCTAAAGTGGCCTGTTTGCTTCCACAAGTTTAAAACCACCCTAAATACACAGGCTTTGTGCCATTCAAAATATTGCAAAGAAAGTGCTGTCAGTGATGCCCAGAGAGAAGTCCCCTTGAAAGGGACCACCCTCACTTAGATACGTGACCTAGAGATATTTGTCTGTAGGAGAAAAACAACCCCACTGGAGTTGAGAGCCTAGTTGTCATTAGGAAGCTGGGCAAAGTCAGGGCCAGGAAACCAAATGTAGACTCACTTTCTTTTCTTCATTCTAAATCACCATGTCTCTACCTCCTCTACTCCCACATTTGTTTTTCATTTATTTTACTTTATTTTATTATAAAAATGTGGGGAGCAAGTCAGGATTAGGTACATAAGTAATATATGCGCAGGTGAAGTCTGGGCCTCCAACTGGTCCTGACTTCCCCTTTAGGACCAGGTATCTTTTGTGTTGTTGTACGTCCCCCACCTCACCTTTCTCCCTCCCCTCACAGTGTCCCAGAACTGCCAAACCCTCCCTTTTGCTAATGTGGTTAATGTTCAGGTCCCACTTATGTTACTCCCACATTTATAGAAAGACTATTTGTAAGAAGCAGAAGTAATGAAAACTGGTTATCAGTGCCAAATTTCTGACACTGAAGACTCATTTCCTGAAATTTTCATCAGAAGATAGTTGAAGAGCCAAACACTTTCCCCCTCATATTACTCTTGCAAAGCCTTGAACTGCAGTAACATAATGATAATTTTAAGTGGACTTCCGTCCCATTTTACAAATTGATAGGACATAATACCAATAAAAAAAACTAATCTATTTGAGGGAAAGACTAAAATTCTCAAGTATCAGGTATACAAACCACAGGATCTTTTCATGAGATGATTTGGCTCTAGGTCTTTGGAGTTCAAAATCAGACTTATTTATGATGAGGACAAACTGCAGTACACATATCTTCAAATGGTTTATATGTGTTCAATCTCTTACAAATCAGTATTAGAATAATAATCATATTTAAGAGTCAAATGTAAGGTATAGTTAAGTGACCAGGTGCTTTTCATAAAAACATGTAGACCGGGCAAACCCTTCGGGTCCCCTCCCACTGTGGGAACTTTTTGTCCTCTCAATAAATCTTGCTGCCGGGCTCGGTGGCTCAGCCTGTAATCCCACGCTTTGGGAGGCCGAGGTAAGTGAATTGCCTGAGCCTGCAGGTTCGAGACCCACCTGGGCAACTTGGCGAGACCTCATCTCAACAATAAATCAAAAAAAATTAGCCAGGCGTGGTAGCGTGTGCCGGTAGTTCCAGCCACTTGGAAGGCTGAGGCGGAAGGATCACTGGAGCCCAGCAGGTCAAGGCTGCGGTGGCTGGAAGCACACCACTGCACTCCAGTCTGGGTGACAGAGTGAGACTCCAACTCAAAATAAATAAATAAATAAATAAAATAAAAATCTTGCTTTCTCAAAACAAACAAACAAAAAAACATGTAGACCAAGATAGTACATGTTCATGAAATATATTGTTATTGATTGGGATTGCTAAGTTACTTTTTTTTTCTTGAAGAAGCTTAAACATGATTCTCCTAAGCAAAAAATTATTTTTGTGTATGTTATTCTAAAACTAACATACAATTTATTAAATTAAGTGATTTTTCTTCTCTTCTCAATGAGATTTAAAACATTTGCAAAATACATCCTTAATAACCACTGGCCAGCTTCTTCACATGTTAAAAGATGATTGTTAAAGTTCTAATAAAAATATGAACAAACTTTGTTGAGCTAATTCAGAAAAATGTCATACACACACACACACACACACACACACACACACACACACACACATAATGTTAATATAAAAGAAATAAAATATCAGGACCAGTAAGAACAAGTAGAGTTTCTATGACTTCAGTATTAATTTTTCATTTGAGCTTCCTGGAAACCAGAGAAAAGGAGAAATACAAATTGCATAATCCTCCTAGTGAAAAAAAAACCAGTTTCCCAGAACGAAGTTTTCCTGGTACTAGTTCTAAAAGAAAAGTATCTCATGGACCTTATATGGAGAAGAGTAAACAAGAAGTGTCCTACAACAAGTGCAGAAACTGTCCATGCGGTAAAGACTGAGATTAGTCTTCCTTAAAACTCAAGGCTGTAACTTAAAGGTACAGCTTTGTTATTCTGCAAAGAGCTGGCTGAGTCTTCCTTCCCACTTCCATTGCACATGTGTTGTCTAGAGCTACAAGTTTTTTGAAAAGCACATGTTTTTTTTAAAAAGCTCCTTCCTTCCTTGAGCCAGAGATAGATAGTCACAGATTTGAGCAGTAGGAGAGGAATGAAGGAGAATGAGAAAGGGAACCAGTGTTTACCAAGAGGGTTATTGAGCTACCTCCTCTACTCATTTCACCTAATTTAATCATATAAGAAACCAATAAAGAAGGAACTGTTAAGCCTATTATATAGGAGAGACAACTGAGATTCAGAGACATTAAGTTGGCCGAGATGACATAACTAGAAGTCAAGGCAGAGTTTGAACCCAAGTGCCTTTGAATTAAAGCCCTTCTGTCTCCCTTCAGTGCCCACGTCATGTCTAGAGAGCTTTGTTAAATGTGTGGGATACAGAAGAACGATGAACTCATTCTACCAATCTCAAGACACTTACAATCATCTATTGGGAATGTAAAAACTACACCATCACATTATACAATGCACTCTATGTATAAAGAGTGTACTAAATAATTTGGAGTTAATAATATCACATATTTGTGGGGAAAGTGTTGCTTTTGAACAAAGCATGGGGTATGATATTTTGACACATTTAATGAAAAATCTTAACTATGTCACATATCTGATCAGAGAGTCTCCCTCTCAGAACACTGATAGAGACAATGGTGTTTATGTTTAAAATGAGGGCCATGCTGTACGATAAAACAGCACAATACATATTTTGTTTCCATATACCCATTCTGCTAAAAGGGTAGGGCTGTATAGTTAAGCACTGTATGCATGAAATTATCAATAAGCAGGTAAAAAGGAAATCTATGCAGTACACTAATAACCCCACTCTCACGGAGTAAATGTCATATGATATTAATGAAACTGGCACTCAGCCCATCTATATCACACTGATCTCATTCATTGAGCTAAATGTCAGGCCTACTGTGATGGCTACCCTGGCAGTTTTAAAGTTCACATCAAAACTCTGATTTTCTCTGGTTATATCTGAGTTGGTCAAGAATATCATGAGCACCATATTGAGAGACCAGAATCAAGGAAGCCATCTTCCTTGCTATCTTCAGCTATTAAGACTGAAGAAAATAATAACAACAAAGCTCATCCTACCCCTGGGCTCAATCTCTGAAATTACCTCTTAAAAAAGGAATACTGTTAGGTAACAGAACTCAATAGTTATCTTTGAGTTTACATCCCCTTTAAATTCTGAAATAATTCAAAATTATCTCATTATGACGGGGTTACCACAATGGTTGTGCCTTTGTGTACTTCTCAAGGGCTCCTGGCCCAGAAAGACAGTGGAGGATGAAATTTAGCCTTTTACCTGCCACACCACCCATTACTGCTGAGTGCTGCAATTACCCCATCAGCCCAGAAGACAGGGACCATTTTTACAGTTACTGTCCTTAACACAGGCAGTATGCCCTAAGACTGCTCATAGGGGCACCTTTAAATAATTCACAGAGTCACTGTATAGGCTAGAAGCAGCTTTAACGGAAACCATATAAAGCTGATTCCAAGTACCTTCATTTTTCTAAATGGGGGGAAAAAGCTCCATGTACATCTTTAATATCATCACAGACTAAATCAAATAAGGCAGTCATTTCCCCCCAGGTGTCCTCAAGAATATATGTTCACCCACTCTTTGGCAAAGACGCCAAATACTCTCAACTGTGTATGCATCAGGTTTAATTCTTTCCACTGCCTCAATTGCTTCCAGGTAGTTAAGTGGAACATTAAGAGTGACTTGACAGCCTCTTGGGCTACAGGGGGTCACTCACTACCATGGAGAAGTAAGATACTAAATATGCCTCTGGAATATTCTAGTCACTCCTAGAAAGGTTAAGTCTCCAGGGAATGTCCTACAGCAGCTTTCAAATCTGCCCCACACTGGGCCTCTCATCTAGCAGGTGCTCCCAAGTGATTAGTAGTTAACTAATGATCGGTCCCAGTCACTGTTCAGAGGAAAAAAAAAGAGGTTTAAGCTACAGAGTACCATGATATGCAATCTTTTCATAATTTTAACATTTAAAAAAACAAACATAATTATTAATATCACTTTAACTACAAAGAATGAACAACACAAGAAAACAGCGAAACTCTTCAGTATTCTTCAGCAAAACTTCTTCAGTATTTGATGTCTAATTTAATGGTTACTTGCTTTCATATTTAAAACTAATGCTTAGTTATCATTTTCCCACCCTCAAGTTGCCATAGTTCGGTTTTATTTTTTCAACATATATTCACTGAGACTTAAACCACAGTAAAGTATTATCTTCATGCTCATCCTTTGTTACATATGCTTAGCATGAATTTTTCAACCAGCCTTAAATCCTTTATCTGTTTTCTAAGATCTTCCAAAAAGCACCAGGTTTTACTTCTATTGCTACCTTTTCTCTCTTTGTTTTCCTCTCCCTTTTCTTCTCCTGGGTGTAGTTATGAAAACAAATGCACTTAAGATACTTCTCACTTTTTACTCACTTAGCTTGCTAAATGAGTTACCCCGAAAATTTTAAACATAAAAATTGACATATAAAACAGGTTTATTTAGCCGGGTGTGGTGGCTCAAGCCTATAACCCCAGCACTTTGGGAGGCCGAGGTGAGGGGATTGCCTGAGCCCACTGGTTCAAGATCTTATCTCTACAATAAATCAAAATATTAGCCAGGCATGGTAGTGGGGGCCTGCAGTTCTGGCTACTTGGAAGGCTGAGGCAGAAGGATCACCTGAGCCCAGAAGGTGGGGCTGGGGTGGCTGTGAGTATGCCACTGCACTCCAGCCCGGGTGATAGACTGAGACTTCAACTTAAAAAAAAACCAACAACAACAAAAACCAGGTTTATTCAGGAGAGCTATATCTTAATCACAAGATCGATTTGGACTCAATGTCATAGCTTAAGTCTTGTTGTTGAATCACCTGAGTTCTTTCCGCTTTACATTTTTTTACTTGAAAGTTCATGTTGATGGACAGTCAACTTTGTTTCTAAAACCTGTTTTCCAGAGTCATGTCCCAGTAGAATTTATAGACAGTGACACATGGTGAGTATGAACTGCACTTAAAAGTCAGGAAGCCTCACTCTACTCTTTTTTTTTAACATCTTTAAAAAATCAGCTGATTCTGGAAAACTCATCTCTCTGTGTCTTAATTTGGTCACCGTTTAGGTAGAGGGTCCATTCAGTATTGATTAAGGACATACTGTGTGTCAGGCCCTGTGCAAGATGCTTGAAATATCAAGAAGAAAAATACAAATTGTGTCTGTCTTCAACGACTTCAGGGTTTGGAAAGGGAAACGCAAATGAAGAGAAGCAAAATATATGTCAGTGGTTGATGCAAAATGTTTTACAATATAAGCTCCCTGAGTCAAGACAAATATGTACATAACTATCTACCTGGTGGGTTAGGAAGCTCTCCTGTAGATCTAGACCAGACCATTAGTCAGGAGCAGGATGAAAGGATGGGGGAAGCACAAACAGTGAAAACAGGTCAAGGCCAAAGTCTTTAAACTATAGACACTCGAAGGAAGAGACTCAGTCAGTGTCAGAGTTTGGCTTGGAGAAGTCCACACAGGCAGTACCAATGCATACTGCTCATCCTAGCTTCAACATGTCCTTTGTTTACAATACATACAAGCCCCCCACAGCTCTAATCATTTGTGGACTCAGCATCCAGGTCAACCCCTGTGACCTCAGGCTCCAGGTTTGTCTCCAGGCTGGCAACCACAGACATAAACTTCAGGGTCTGTCCAGTGTCAGGTCAGTTCCTGCAGCCCCATTTTCCACGCCAGCCTCTGCAGTCCTGTGCTCCCGCATATCCACAGTCCAGGCCTGCTCCAGCAAAACTAGGGGCCAGGCCTATCTCAGTAGACACCAGTGCTGGGATCCCATGGACTAGGCTCCAGGAAAACAATTCAAAATAATTGTTTTAAGGAACTTTAGGAAAGTTCCTGAAGCCCCAGAACCCATGCAAGCCCGCATGTACCTAGCCTCAAGGCCAGAACCCACATTTCCAGGATCCACACTTGTCCCAGCAGCAGGCCAGTCCCTGACTCTTGGCCAGTTCCAGTGGCCCTAGGCTCCAGTAGACTTGGGTTCCAGGTCCACTTCAGTAAACACCAGTGACAGGCCAGCTTCTCATGACTGACGTTCTTAGAATACATCATAGGTTAAAGCTCCAGGTCTTCCCATATGAACTCAGACTCCAGGCACATCCTAGTCAACCCAAAACCCAGGCTCATACCAGCACCTACCCAGTTCCCACAGACTCAGACTCAAAGACCACCCCAGTGCCAGGTGAGCCTCTATGGACCCAGGTTTCAGGACAGCTTCTATAGATTCAGGCTCCAGACCTCTCTTCATGGGCCTGGACCTAATCAGCAAGCCTACCCTAGTAGATTCAGGCTCCAATCACTACCTTGTGGGCCCAATCACCAGGCCCTCCCACTTGCTGATCAAGGGGCTCAAATAGCAAGGACTCAAGCAGCAAGTTCACTCATGGACCATGCCATACCAACTGTATAGAATATCTGGATGAGTTGACTAGTGAAGGACTTCCCCAAACAAAGCCAGTCTGCAAAGACTAGAATAAGTCCCTACTTCCTCAAATGCATAGAAACCAATACATAGTCAAACGGATCAAGAACAATCAGGAAAACATGAGACCACCAAAGGAACAAAATAAAGCATCAGTAACCATCCTAAAAATAAAGATTTATGAAATGCCTGACAAAGAATTCAAAATAATTGTTTTAAGAAAGCTGATTAAACTTTAATGGAATACAAATAAACATTTTAACAAAATCAGAAGTGCAATAAACAATCAAAATGAGAGATTTAACAGATATATTGAAACTATATATTTAAAAATTCTGGAGCTGAAAAACACAAAGCAAAATACAATAGAGAGTATCAGAAACAGAACTGAAGCTAAGAAAAAACATCTGTGAGCTTGAAGGTAGGCTATTTGAAAATATACAGATAGAAAAAAATAAAAAAGAATGAAAAGAGATGAAGAAAGCTCATGAGATTTATAGGACAACATCACAAGAGCAAATATATCTAAATTATTGGAGTTAAAAAAGGAAAAGAGAGAGACAAAGGTATAGAAAACTTATTTTGAAATAATAACAGAAAACTTTTCAAATCTGGAAAAAGATATAAATATATGGGTTCAGGTTCAATCCAAAGGCATATGAGAATCAAACTGTCAGAAATAAAAAATAATAAGAGCATACTAAAAGTGAAGGAAGAAAGAAGTATATCACATATGGTGGCATTACAATAAGACTAGCAGTGGAATTCTCAGCAGAAAACTTACAGGTCAGAAGAGAGTAGGATGATATATTCAAAGTGATAAAAGAAAAAAATTGTCAATGAAGAATATTTTACATAGCAAGGCCATCTTTCAGAAATAAAGGGCAGAAAAACCCTTCCTGAGATAAACAAAACAGAGGAAGTTTACCACCAGATCTATCTTACAAGAAACGCTAAAGGGATTTTTTCAAGCTGAAAGAAAGAGGTGCTAGTTGGTAATACAATAAAACATATGAAAGTATAAAATTCATTGGTAAAAATAAGTACACAAATTCAGAATCTTCTAATACTGTAGTAGTGGTGTGTAAATTATGTATATCTTTAGCATGTAGGTTAAAAATACCAAACTGTTAAAAATAGTAATATATGATCATTTGTTAAGGGATACACAATACTAAAAGCTGTAAATTGTGACATCAAAAACATAAAATGTGAAGAGAGGAGTAAAAATGTTGACTTTTTCATGTGATCAGAGTTGTTGTCAGCTTAAAATAGCCTGTTACAGCTTTAAGATGCTTGCTGTAAGTCTCATGATAACCACAAAGCAAAAATGTATAGTAGATACACAATCATAAAAGTAGGAATCAAAGCATACCACTAGAGAAAATAATCTAATCACAATTTCTCTCAAAGCAAGAGAAAAGGAAGAAAAAAAATCTATAAAATAGTCAGAAAACAATTAAGAAAATGGCAGCAGTAAGTCCTTACATATCAATGATTATTTTGAAGGTAAATTGATTAAATGTTCCAATCAAAAGACAGAGAGTGACTGAATTAATTTTTTAAAAAGACCTAACCATATGTTCCCTGCAATAGATACACTTTGTCTTTAAGAACATGTATATAATAAAAGTGAAGAGAAGGAAAAAAATATTTCACGTAAATGCAAACCAAAAGGAGCAGGGGTAGCTATTTACATCAGATAAAATATACTTTAAATCAAAAAAGTATAAAAAAGAGACAAAGAGTGTGGCACGGTGGTTCAAGCCTGTAATCTCAGTACTTTGGGAGGCCAAGGTGAGGGGACTGACTGAGCCTATGGGTTTGAGAACAGCCTGGGCAATTTGGTGAGACCTCATCTTTACAATACATAAATTTTTAAAAAATTAGCTGGGTGTGGTAGCGAGTGCCCGTAGTTCCAGCTACTTGGAAGGCTGAGGCAGAAGGATCACCCGAGCCCAGTGAGTGAGGCTGGTGAGTCTACACTGGGGTGGCCGTGAGGGTGCCACTGCACTCCAGCCTGGGCAACGGAGTGAGACTCTAGCTCAAAAAAAAAAAAAAAAAAGAAAAAAGAAAAGAGAGAGACAAAGAAAGTAATTATGTAAGATAAAGGAGTTAATTCATCACGAAATAACCATTGTAAATATATTTATCCTGGACCACCTAAAAATATAAGGCAAATATTAATACATTTTAATAGGTTTGAAAGAAGAGACAGATTGTAATATATTAATAGTAGGAGACTTCAATACCCCACTTTCAACAATGGACAAGTCATCCAGATAGAAGATTAATAAAGAAATATCAGATTTAAACTATACATTAGACCAAATAGATCTAACAGACTGCAAAACATTCAATCCAATAGCAGCAGAATATACATCCTTTTCAGGTGCATACAGAACACTCTTCAGAATAGATCGTGGTAAGCCACAAAATAGTATTAAACTTTTGAAGATTAAAATCATCTCAAGTATCTTTTTCAACCACAATGGCATTAAACTAAAAAACCATATCACAAATTCATAAAAATTAAACAAGTTGTTCAAAGAAGAAATTGTAAAATATCTTGAGACAAATGCAAATGGACACACCGCATACCAAAACATGGAATACAGCAAAAACAGTTCTAAGGAAGAATTTTATAGCAATATAAGCCACACTGAAAAAGGAGAAAAATTCCAGTAAAAAAAAAACTAACATTATCCATAAGCAATTAAAAAAAGAAGAAGAAATTAAGCCCAAAGTTAGTGGAAGGAAGGAAATTATGAAAACCAGAAAGTAAATAATTGTAACAGAGACTAGAAAAATAACAGAAAAGATCAATAAAACTAAGAGTTGTGTTTTTTTGAAAAGATGAACAAAATCAACAACCGTTTAGTTAGATTAAGAAAAATAAGAGGCTAAAATAAAATCAGAAAGAGGAGACATTATAGCATACCACAGGAAAATAGAGGATCATAAGCTATTATTATGAAAAATTATATGCCAATATGTTGGATAACTTAGAAGAAATAGATAAATTACTAGACATATACAACTTACCAATTCATTTCAACCTACCAAATGATTCAATTTCTTCTGAATCATAAAGAAAAATCATGGTCTGAACAGACCAATAACAAGTAAGGCGACTGAGTCAGTAATAAGATGTCTCCTATTAAAGAACAGCCCAAGACCTTAGGGTTTCACTGCTGAATTTTACCAAACATTTAAAGAAGAACTAATGTTAATTCTTCTTAAACTCTTTCAAAAATTTGAACACTCTCAAACTCATTTTGCAAAGACAGTATTATCCTGATACTAAAGTCAGACAAGGACACTACAAGAAAGAAAACTACAGGCCAATATTCCTAATGAACAGAGATGTAAAAATCCTCAGCAAAATATTAGCAAACTGAATCTAACACCACATTAAAATGGTTGTTCACAACAATCAAGTGGAATTTAAAACAGGAAGGCAAGGATGATTCAACAAGCATAAATCTGTAAATGTGATACACAACATTAACAAAATGAAGGATAAAAACCATATGGTCACTCAATAGATGCAAAAAAAAAAAGCATTTGACGAAATTCAGCACTCTTTTATGATAAAAATTATCAACAAATTAGATGTAAGAGGAGTGTACCTAAACATAATAAAGGCAATATATGACAAACCCACAGCTAACAGCATGCTCAATAGTGAAATGTGCAAGATTTTTCTCTAAGATTAAGAACAAGACAAGAATACCCACTCACACTACTTCTATTCCACATAGTACTGGAAGTCCTACTGAGAGCAATGAGGTAAGAGAAAGAAATAAAGGTCATTCAAATTAGAAAAGAAGAAGTTAAATTGTCCATGTTTATAGATAACATAATCTTACATACAGAAAGTCCTAAAGACTCCACCAAAACCACTCTCACAACCAATATACAAATTCAGTAAAGTTGTAGGACACAAAACCAAGATACAAAAATAAGTAATCTTTCTATACAGTAACAATAAACTATCTGGAAAAAAATCAGGAAAACCATTCTATTTACAATAACTACAAAAAATAAAATACTTAGGAATAAATTCAGCTAAGGAAGCAAAAGAGCTGTGCACTGAAAACTATATAACATGATGAAAAAAATTAAAGAAGATACAATGAATGAAAAGATAGTCCATATTCAGTAATTAGAAGAAGTAATGTGGCTAAAATGCTCATATAACCGAAAGGAATCTGCAGAGTCAATGTAATTGCTATAAAAATTCCAGTAACATATTTCACAGAAATATAAAAAAAATCCTGAAATTCATATGGAACCACAAAAGAATCTGAATAGCCAAAACATCCTGAGGGGAGAGAAAAAGTTGACTTCAAAATATACTGCAAATCTATAGTAATCAAAGCAACATAATACTGCCATTAAAAATAGACTAAAAGCCTGTCTGTACTACAGTCCTCCCGAGTATCACATGTTCTCACTCATATAATGAACCTTGAACATCCAAATGTAATACTATAAGAAAATGACTGACGGTACTGGGAAACTATGGGGAGGGGAAGGGGGATGGGATTAACAGTAGCAAATATCTGTCTGGGGATAGGGAAACACCTCTTATCAACAGGGTGCCTGAATGAAACGTAATTGTATACCTAAACCTTAACTGTACCCCACAAAACCATAATAAAAAATATTGATTAATAAATAAATAAATAATAAAAACAGACAGAAAGACCAATGAAACAGAAGAGAAAGCTCAGAAATAAATCCATGCATTTACAGTCAACTGATTTTCCACAGAGGTGCCAAGAACACAAAATAAAAAAATAACAGTGTACTTAATAAATAATGTTGGAATAACTGGACATTGACACACAGAAGAATAAAACTGGAACCTTTTCTCACACCATACACAAAAATCAACTAAAAATGAAACAAACTTAAATATAAGACCCAAAACTACAAAACTACTAGAAGAAAACATATGGAGAAGCTCCATGACATTGGCGTGAACAATGATTGTTTCGCTTTGATCTCAAAAGCAGAGGCGACAAAAGGGAAAGTAGACAAATGGAATCATATCAAACAAAAAAGAAGAAGGGAGAACTGTGCTCTGTGTTCCTTTCAGCATTCTTTACAATAGCCAAACTGTGGACTCAACCAAGTGTCCATCAACAGATTAATGGATAAAGAAAATGTGGTATATACACACAATTGACTGCTAGTCAGTCTTTGGAAAGAAGGAAATCCTGTCATCTGTGAAAATATGGATGAAACTGGAGAACATTAAGTGGAATAAGCCAGACACAGAGAGACAAATACTGCATGACCTCACTTATATATGGAGTGTAAAAATGTCAGGCTCACGAAAACCAAGAGTAGAATGGTGGTCACTGGGTGAGATGTTGACAGGAGGAATGAATTTAAGAGGTCTATTGTGCAACATGCTGACTTTAGTTAATAACAATAAACTGCTAAGGAGGTAGATTTTAAGTGTTCTCCCCCACAAAAAAAGTGAGGTAACAGATATGTTAATTAGCTCAAATTAGTCATTATGTATACATATTTCAAAACATCATGTTATACAAAATAAATATATTCAATTTATATTAGTCAATTAAAAATAAATTATTTCAAAAACAAAACAGACACGAACATCTTATTATGGGCAAAATACATTTACTTGCTCACACTGAGGGCATTTTAGAGTTTAGTGATGAGTTCATTCTTCTTTTGAACATGAGATGTAGGTTCATTTTTATTTTATTTTATTTTTTTGAATTGGAGTTTCACTCTGTCACCCAGGCTGGAGTGCAGAGGCACACTCACGGCCACCCCAGCGTTGACCTGCGGGCTTCAGTGATCCTTCCACCTCAGCCTTCCAAGTAGCCAGGAACTACAGGCGCGCACTACCATACCGGCTAATTTTTGATTTATTGTAGAGACAGGTCTCACTAAGTTGTCTAGGTTGGTCTCGAACCCGCAGGCTCAGGCAATCCACTTGCCTCAGCCTCCCAAAGAGCTGGGATAACAGGCTGAGCCACCGAGTCTGGCCCATTTTTATATTTTACAAATCTACAACCTATTGTCTGAAATCCTTGAGGTGTTTGGGATTCTGAATTTTGCAATTCGGAAATATAATTCAGTGTATTTGCCTCATAGTATATAGTGCCCCAGCAAGGTCTGGGGCAGCTCCTGGTAATTAAAGACAGGCATACATCTGCAGGGGAATAGATGAATATTCACACTGCAAGTAGCTTCCTATAAGATCAGGCCAGATTTTCAATGAAGTGAGGTTTTGTCCTAAAATGGATTGTGAAAAAGGTTGAGTTTTCAAATTTTCAGATTTCAGTGCTACAAATAGGGTATTGTGAATTGTGGACCTGCAGTTGTAAAATACTATGTAAACATCCATATTCCCTTACAAACTAGAGTGGGGTTAACTCTTACATGAGGAATAAAGTAAAAACCACACATAATCAGCTTTAGCTTTGAAAATCCTTTAGGATGCCTTCGTAATGCCATAATGCCTGCAATGTTAGACTAGCTCAATGTTTCCTCAGCTGAACTCCAGAAGAAAGAATTGGCTCATATTTAGTGACTACGCCGAATAAAAATGTCTGCCTTTGAATATTAGAATCACTATAGCCACTTGCAATGCATTGCAATAATCCATTTACCAGAAACACAAAGACTAAGAGACCAGTAGAGAGTCAGGTCTCTTTCCTTATGCCCATTCTGGTAGAATATACTCTTTAATGATAGGCAGAAATATCTCCTTATTAAAACACAAAAATAAAAAAAAAACTGTGCAAATATTTGCGTGTGACCACGTGTGGGGGGGCAATGAATATAGCTGAAAGTATGTGAAATGTCCTTCTGATTTGGCATTGCCATTTAATATGTTTATTATTTGCTTATTTTAACTAGATCTCTCTTGGTAGAGTATAAACTAAAAGGTGTTAAACCTATCTTGCTCACCATTGCACCCCCAGAGCCAAATATCATACCCATTTTCAATAGGTATTTTTATATAAAGACACAGTATTGCATGATGTTTAAGAGCACTAACTTTGCTGCTTAAATTTGAATCCTGGTTAGTCACTTCTAGCTGCGAAGCCATGGCCAAAGGTTCATTCTTCAATGTCCTCAATGATACTTACTGTATCAACCATGATGAACATCTGTGCTATAAAAACACATCTCCAAATCCCAGTGGCCCATAGAAACAAATTTTTTCATTTGTTTGTTCATTTGTTTTTTTCTTGTTGTATTACATGTTCAGCATAGGTTGGCTGGGACTCTGTCTGATATCATGACTGTCTTCTTCCAGACCCTAACTGCCAGAGATGGCACTATCTGGCACAATGCCAGTTTCCCTAGCAGGGAGCTAAAGGGACATTCTTTGGGGTCCCATATTGGTAATTAAATGCTTGGCCAGTAAGTGACACAAATTAGTTCTGCTTAGGGATTGGGAAGAACTAGCCAGTGGGGTCCAGGGAATACAACCCTGCCATGCACCTAGGATATAGAGAGACAGAAAGTCTCCACCTTCATAGAGTTGTCATGACAAGTACAGGACTCAATGTTTATAAAGCACTTGGAAAAGCACCTGGCACCTCACCACACATTATACAGGTGTTTGCTGCTGCTATTATGATTATTATTAAACTGAATGGATTCATGTTTTTGGAAGCCATTAAAAAGTCACCTTTTAGGCTTCCCCTCATTCAATAAGGGCCAAAGTCCTATGAGCAGAGCCTTATCTTATCTTCAGCAGAGGCACAGGGCAGCTGGAAGGACACCCTCCCCCAGCCTCATCTGTCTCAAGATGACTTCTGCAGCCCAGGTGGATCCAGAAAGGCAAAACCAGGGAGAACTCTGAAGGGAAAGGAACCCCAGTAACTTTTAGGTGTTGGATGCTGTGAAGATCCCAGTTTTAAATGTGTTTCATACAAAAATATTTATACTTCAAGCTGTAGCATGCAAACAGCAATCTGCATTTATTGGTTTCAGATGCCAATTTCCTCCAGCTCCAGTTCTCTTTTGTGTTATATAAACAAATCTCAACCATCTGGACCACAACAAGCCACAGTGAAGTATGTGCTCACTCACTGCAAAAGCACCAAATCAAAATATAATCTCACAGAATTCTTCCTAATTTAAATTAGAGTGAACATCATGGACCTCACTATGCTGTTTTTTAAAAAAATATACTCTAGGTGTCAGAACTTAGCATTTAAATAGGATAGCATAAATGAGCATATCAGAGTATTTATCACCTTGATGAGCAGAAACAAACATAAACCAGGTCATATCCTGTGCTGGTACCTATATTATGAACAGCAGCTCAATTCAGTGCTCTCCAAATTACCTCAAAAAGGAAAGGAGCTTAGGAAAGGTGTCTCAGACATGTGGGAAAACAGTGAAGTGATTGTTTCAAAACTCAGGATAATTATAAAGCAAAAGTTTTAATTCCTACCTACCAAAGTAAGCTAAATATATACTTTGTAATATTTTTAACACAAAAGCTAAACTCAAATCTATCAATATCAAGATACAATGATTTGGAAGTAGGTTGTGCCAGAAAAGAAAGAACTCTGCCAAAACAAATTATATATGAAACCCTCTATCCCCTTGAACCTTGGAAATGAAAGCTAAGCATCATTTCTGATGTCTCACCTCCCGCCTGCTATAATTCCAGGCTGCTGCATACATCTTCCTAAAGCCAAATATAAAAACAATTACCATGGCCAGCCTTGCCCACAGGCAGATACAAGGAGTACTGGAAATGCTTCTTGCTTCTTTTCCCTCTGCCTAAAAATATCTCCCCACCAACTTAGCACAGTGCTTAAAATGTCCACCCTTTGGGAAAAATATTCATCATCAGACTTCATGGATTAGATTAATGAAATCTGAACCTTGTGGAAAGAATATCCTGAGAGAATGGGGGGGCAATTCTCAATATATTAAAATAAGTTATTTTTATTAAGATAGTGGGGGGAAAAAAACAACAGAGGTCAAAGAAAAGACAAGAAAGTTCTGAATCTTGAAGAGAAATATGTGGCACTGAAAATGAGGTGCTATGAGGCTCCCCAAACACTTTTTTCCTAGTCTCCCAGTAATCACTTCTTCTGGCTATTGCCAACTCATCTAGTATCTGATTATCTTGCTTTGTCACCCTTAAACCAAACTGAATCTATGGCTATATCCTAGAGACTCTCCAAAAAAGGAAAAGTAAAACACTGCACCAAGGTAGAAAACTTTCTGATTGATTTAATAAGTTTAATTACACAGACATTTGCCAATTATAAAATTCACCTCAGCTATAAAAACATGATCTAAATAATTTGAAATTGCTAACATTGAGTTATATCTTGTTTACTTTGCCTCAGTATTCCAGCAAGCTCATTTTAAAACCAAATACTATTTTTCAAACTGCTATGCATGAACTTTATATGTAACTTAAATGGGAATAGTCTGTAATCCATTAGTCAAAGATCAGAATGTCAAAATAGATGTGGGCAGACTCCCGTGAACTCTCCCCAAGCCTCCATCCTCCTGTGTCCCCAGTTCTAGTTCAGTTGAGTAGTCATTCTTGAGCAGCACTCCTAAATGAGAATAGCACCTTCCAAGGCCTTATTGTTTCGATCAATAGGAAAGTATCTAATCAGAAAGAATCAAAACCCCTGTTAAACCTCAAAGAAAAAAAATCCTTCAAATTGTGATATTTAGAGAAATGATATAATGAGAAAACATGGACCCTTACTTTATGGCTTATGGCAGGTATATTTCAGAGGAAATCACTTGCTATGAGTAAATTATAATCTGTGATAACCTGGTTACAATCCAAGAACAAAATCTCCAGTTTCTTTCAAAGAAGAAACTAGCATGTACCACTTTCTTACTTTAAATAGTCTGGTGATCATAGCACTGAGTGTCCTAATTATAACAATTCTTTGCATTTCAAGCTATTTTCAGTCTATCATTTTAATTGTTCAACTCCAAAACAATAACGTTATAAAAATAACTCTAAATGACTTGAAATGATTCCTAATCCTCTAGATAGTTTTCTCTGTGGCTATCAGGACTGTTTACAAAATCAATAAAATCTAGAAATCAGACATTCAGTAATTGTATTCAGACAACAAAATTTGGACTTCTGCAATTGGCAGAGCTAAAGTTTATGAAACAACAATTATAAATCCTACTCTTACATTTCACACAGAGACACACACTGTAGTGTATGTAGACACACTGTAGTCTAGAAAAAAGACCCTTTCTCCTCCCAAATTTTGTTCCTATTTCATAACATAGTATAATAGTGGCTATTTACAATTAGGAGTCTATATCCACAAGGGAAGGTTTGATCCATTTGGATACCCTATTTAAAAGGTCAGAGAAATCTGAAGTAAACGTTGAAATGGAATATTTACTGTGATTGTCAAGAACATTTACACTAAGTCAAGTCCATTTCTTAAAATGGGAAGCTGGTAAATATCTATACATAGACAACTTCATTCCCCAATCATTTCAAATTGAGGAGTTACCACTGTTGTTCAAATTCTTACAACACATATACGAATTACCACCATGGTATCAGTGAGCAAAGAAGGAACTCAGATGCCAACAAACTCATCTTCTCTAATATCTACTGTGGGTCTTGTCTTGGTTCACAATTTGAGAAGTCATTTCATCAACCTTACAGGAGGGATGGGGTAAAGGAGAACTTGAGCTGTTTTGAGAATGGTAAATTATGGTTTTGGCAAAATAGAAGAAAAGGAAACTTTTAGTTTAAGATATTACTTCCTAGACCAAAGGGTATTTCCTACAATCCATACTCTTACCACTGCTAGTTTTGCTAGATAGACCTGTGAGTTGCAGAGGACTCAGTTTGATTCAACACAGTCTCATCTACAACGCTGTCAGGTGTATCTCCAAAATTAGCTGATAACAGAATGAACTTTACTCATGCTGCTGTGCATGCCAAAAATAGAGCCAACAAAACATTTCCAAAAACTGCCAAACGTCAACCACAAATGAACAACAGGATTATGTTGAAATTATGTCACATCTCTCCATGTTTCATGAAAAGAAAAGACTTCTTACCTTGCTGTCTTCTCCTTCAAACACTGACTGGTGAACATTGCATGCAAACAATGAGTTGGGGAGGTCATTGAAGTCAGTGATTGCTTGAAAGGCTTCTTCGGCGAAACACCGAGTGACAGCCCAGTCTCTGTCTATGCAACAGAGTAAGAAAAGTCCTCCATCTTCTGGGATGAGCCCCTGCTGCCCTGGGCTCCTCATTCCGATGAAGTATGATTCTCCCCTCATTCCTGAGGATACAAAAATGGACATGTGTTACAGTAGAACAAACTCTTTAAAACTCAGTTTTCAGGTCAGAGTTCTGGACTGTCTGAGGCAGAGCAGGAGAGTATAATTAGGAGAGGCAGGGGTTATTGGAAGGGAGGACACCCAGCAAATTCGCATTGTTGCCTTGATCTCTAACTCAGAATTTTCCATACAGCTCTGCCTCCGGACAAGAACCCAGTCAGTGCTACGGTACAAACAAGCACAAAATAAACAAACAAACAAGGATAGGAGTTGGAGATTAACACCACCACCACAACTACTAATACCTATTCTGTATTGAGTTCCAGGTACAGTTGGAAATTATTCACATATATTAACTTAGCTATTGAATCTCCACAATATTCTTTGAGGTTGGTACCAGTGTTATCCCCACTTTACAGATGAAAAAATGGAGGAACAAAGCAATTCAGTAACTTTTACAAGGGCACTGAGAAACTAGAGTGCTAGGTTTCAAACCCAGGAATTTGGCACCAGAGTGCACTCTCTTATGCCATAGGAATGAAGCATATAAAAATTAAAAAAATCAGTACCATCCAGGCTAATCTACGGTATATAAATTCCCTTCTTTATAGTCCCCATGAAGCTTTCCAGTTCTAATTTCATCTGGCTGTGTTAAATTCTTCTATTATCTTCTCACCTTTTATAGTCACAATATATCTAACTGCAGAGTTTTTACATTTTTTGATGCTGTTACAAAATTCCGTGGATTTGGTCAGTCTCCCCACATAGTTCAAGAATGGTATCGTACTTTTTTTGTCAGTATCTATGTTTATGCCTAAATACTATTCTGCTCAAAGCTGAAGAGTTGGAGGCCCAGAAGGTGAAATAACTCGCCCATGGTTACACAGGAAGGACTGACCAACAATTAAGACATGGCTGCTGGATCATCTTCCGGAAGCTTCATTTTTCTCAGTTCCATCATCACAGAACCTCAGAGTGAAGGACAGAAAGGTGGGTGACACTAAATGTCACTCTGCTGTCATGAAGTTTAGTCAGACACAAATTCTAGATCCCTAGGCCAAAGATGAGTTTCTGCTTACACCTCTCTTGTATGCTGGATGTATCATGGTGATATGGTTATGTTTTTTTGCCTTTGTTTTTCCTAAACAAAGGCCCAAATGAGTTTGACAGCAGTATTTGATGACAATAATGCATTACATATAAAATTTTAGGCCTTGTTGAGATAGAAGCCAAAAATTGAATAATTTGAAATAATAACTCAAAATTAAGTCATCATAATTGTGGTAAATACAAATTTTATTCTATATAAAATACAATAAAATCACTCCTGCATTCTAAAGTTCTTGAAACTTCAATTAGTCCAACATTTTCTGCATTTAAATCAACAAAATACTTATTGTAAATAAAAATGTGGTAGATGTTTTATTCTAAAAATGATCCAAAATGTATCAATATTTTTAATTAGAAGGAAAAACATCTAATGGCACTAATATAAAGAGAATTCAACTACTGAACATTTTCAAGGAAATACTTATTTGCATTTATGTTCTTTCATATTCATTTATACTGTTGCTTGAGTATTTTAGTGTAAAATACATAATGACCATCATATTACTATTAGAGTACATTTTATTTTAATAGTTAAAATAGTTACTAAAAGCATCAAAATATTATTATTTTTGTCAACAGAGTATAGAAAGTCTTTTGATTATGAGGTCATAATTATACAGTAGCATGAAAGTAGATACTGTGTCAGTTCTGATTTGATGTTCAATCATGTCCCTCTTATTTAAAATATTTTAAGTAAATCAAAACTAGTCCCAAAATGTTCTTAGATATGTTCTGAGAATGTTTCAATTATTCTTTTTCCAGAAATAAACTAAAATCCATTGCTGAACAAATTAATTAAATAGACCAAATTATTAAGCCTCACTCAGGACTCATTTTAATCTACTCAAATAGCCTTAATTTCTGTTCTAAGCTGCAACAATATGATTACCTTCATGAGACTTTATTTTAAGCTCATTACTTTCAGTAAAGATTTAAAGGGTGAACGCATTTTTGGCAAACAACCTATTCTACTTATATGGAGAAATACTTTAGGAAGTCAGAGCCTTGAGCAAAAAAAACCCCTAATTTCTCGTTTCAGTTCCAATACTAACACACCTCATAATTTTTAAAAGCCAAGTGATCATTCTGCGACTCAGTTTATCCTTATAAAATAAGAACAAAAACATCTACTGGCCTCCCCCAACCAAGTTAGGGGAATGAAACCAGAACAGAAGAAGTGATCAAAATTAGTATGAATCACTACACAAAAAAATAGGAAATACTATAAAAACACATCTGGGGTAATCTCAGAGCAAGGCAATTAGGATTTAGAATTACATTTACCTTAGTAAACCCAAATAGACAAAGAGAGGGAGAGTTGGAAGATTACAAAAAAAAAATGTCCTAATAAGGAAAAGTAAAGACCCCACAGCTCAAGTTAACTGGTTTGTTAATTGCAAAACTCTTAACTATTGTAAGAGATCTTTGAGGCAACCATTGTCTGCATAACATAAGAAGATTTACATGTGTTGTCCTTATTTCTAAATATGAGGTTGGTTGGCCATCCAAAAGAGAAGAGCTGCCTTCACCTCAGAGGCACCTCTTCTGGGAGGGCTTCCCAGTCTCACTCATGGCCCTTGAATGTGGTGTTCTTCCTCTGAGCTCCCTGTACAGCCTTCTCTCATGAAATCATCCTCCACTGTGATTATTGCTTTACTAGTCTGTATCTAAACACATACTGCTATCTGTTGACAGCAGAGATACCAGATGGGCTGTCTTCATCCATGTCTTCAGATACACATGTCTTCAGATACATATGGAAAGCCGTCAAAGTGATGTTTGGCTGAATTAATGTTATATAAAAATGAGCCACTTTCTGGAAATAAGACCACCAAATGAATTATAACAACCAATTTAAAATGTGTACATTGACAATACACTATTTCAAATGTATGTACTAATAATGAAAACAATCCTCTCATTTAAATTTAAGGTTTGATTTATCAAATATGAAGGGGAAACCTAAAAACAAACACCAGAATTTATTTATAAAAAATTGTGTATGTATTCTTACATGTTTAAACTTCAGTCACCTTCCAAGTACTCTCTGTTTGACACCTATCCAGACGCTTTTTCCATGACTCAAAACGGTTTTTGACCTTGCCAATTTTGATGCCTTTTAGTGCTTCTGCCATTTTTTGTTTCATCTTTTCCACATTGGCAAAACATTTCCCTTTGAGGACTTTTTTTTTAATCCAGGGAAACAAACAAAAAAAAGTCACTTGGGGTAAGATCAGGTGAATAGGGAGAGTGGGGCATGGGGATCATGCCATCTTTTGGTCAAAAACTGCTGAACACTTAGCAAAGTGTAGGCAAGTTGTTCATGTAAATAACTCATCATGAAATAGGCAAACTTGTTGACTCCCCAAAAAATTCACTGAAGTTAAATGCAGCATTTCACAACAACACTAGCTGGTATACTGATGCCGATGGGTTTCTAGAACACACTTACCTAGTGGGGGAAGCCTGTTCTACAAGGGTCCTGCCCTCCCAAAAAAAATTCTGGGTTTTTTTGGGGGTCCCCTCATATAATTATATAAATGAAAGATAGCAAGAATCACTCAAAAGATTCTTCTAGCTAAAATAAAAAAATAAAAATCTGCGGAGTATAGCAAAAATAACATTTATGTTTTTTACTTACATGAGTTTACTGAAGAAAATGTGGAAAACTCAGAAAAGTATAAGGAAGAAATAAAAGTTAACCAAAATCTCACTATCCAGAAAAAACTCCTGCTGACATTTTGGTATATTTAGTCCCAGTGCTTTTTTTATATGTAAAATTTTTAAACAAAATTGGGGTCCTGCTCTTGCGTATCCCACTTCTTCCTTGGAACATTGATATAATCAAGAGCAGTTCCCTGTGTGATTATATTCTTTGAAAACATTAATTTTTATAGCCACATTGTATCCCAGTGTATTAATCTGTCATAATTTATTTAATCGTTCTTCTGTTGTTTGACATTTGGAAAGCATAAATTTCCACTGCCATATGCATCTGGGAAAGAAAGACCACTATTAAAATATAAAGCCTCCCATGGGAGAATCTCAAAACTTCTTTAGATGCAGAGAAGAGACATCTTTATGAAATACTAGAAAGAGCCCCTGGGGAACACCTCAATGCTTATCCAATGCTGTAAGTAGGGGCCTTATGAACTGTGGTTTTCCTGTCAGCAAGACGGAGAAATAGCATGGCCTTGCCTAGCTTACAGGTCTAAATGAAAGTCTTTTGAAGCCCTCAAATAACATGTGAATGAAAGCCATTAATTGCTGTTTTTAGGTTCATCCAGAGCAAGCTGATGGCAGAGGAAACTGGCACCACAGAGGCGGTCGCTATCTGCTACTGTTAAGTATGTGAACATGTTTCAAACTTGCAGTGTGTGTCCATGAAGGTAAAGCCCACAACATTACAGTGAGTATTGAGCTGTCTGAATATTTGGTGTGAGTTTGGTTGGGGATCCCATTAGGAGGGAAATATACTATAAGACAAAGGAAAGTAATTAAAAGAAAACACAAACAACCCTGTCCCTCCAAAAAACACCATTTTGTGTCCCTCCAAAATACAAAATGACTGTTTAGTTAAATGTACCAAAGTTAGTGGCAATAAGAACATAGATCATTGAATTTGATTCATTTTAATGGGGGAAGAATTCTAGAGAGAAAGGGAATTTGCAACTGCTTCATTATTTTGCTAACATGTGAAAATAATTTTTATCCAAGATTTTTAAATAACCTGATAGCACTTATTAAACATTAAAAGACCTAAAATGAAAACAGTATGTTTCTTACTGTGAAGATTAGTCACCTGAAATTTAAAGATATCTGTTTAGCATCTGTTCAACAGAAGTAGCCACTGGATATATGTTTGTTGTATGAATAAGTGAAAAAACTCCCTTTTCCCAAATCAACTTGGATGATAGATGCATTACTGGGTTTCTACACAAGGAATTACTCTTTCCAGAACTGCCTGATTTCATTCCTAACAGACATTTATATTGTATGATTAAACCCAGGGGAAGAGACTATAAGGAGACATCTGCTTCTATCGGATGTCATTATTGTCACAGAGTCATCAATGTACATGAGATTCAGATTTCTGAACTGCAGAATTCTAAATAATTCTACCTTTCAAAGAATTAGGTATAATTCACAAGAATAGGGTGTTGTACTTCAGCCCATAGGAGTTCTGGTCCAGAAAGCATTAAACTGGGAAGGAGGGGGCAACAATGGGGGAAGGGAAGCTAATCACAAATAAATCCATGAGAACTGCTGATGAGCCACAGAAAGAAAAATAATGTGGTAAACATTCCTGGAGATGCTTATACTAGCTTTACTATCCAGCAAAATCACCCAGTCAGTAGTGTGATGTGTGACCAGAAGGAGTGGAGTGTTGATCATCTCATCCTGAGTCCCCTCAAAATGGAGGGAACATCGTGGCCAATTCTGGGTGCTACAAACTACAAAAACACTGAAAATCTTCTAGGGGAAACTATTGTCTTACAGAAGGACTAAAAGTTCTGTCATCTTAGAGACAGAGTTATGGGAAAAAATAGTATAAGGAAAAAAATTCTTGAGCAAAATCATGGTTGACTTCAAATTTTGAAAGAGAAAATAAAATTCTCGTGTAAGAAAGTAGAAGTCAAACCAGGAAGAACGAATTTAATATAAGGGATTCTGGATCTTTTACAATCTGGGTTAAAACAAAACGTCCTGTCTTGCATCTCAGTGAGCTCCTTGTATTGGTGATGTCCAATGAGCACCCCCACACAGCAGGGTCTGGCCATCTAGCAGGATGTCATAGAGGGAATCCAAGAACAGGGCGATGGGTGCTATTTCCTTTAAGGGCTTTTCTTACTGTGAGATTTTTATTTTTCAATGATTGGAATAAAATACAAGAAAAAAGATATCTGTTTATCTCTGGGTTTAAGGATGCTCAAGAAAGAGAAATTCATAACCTTTAACAAATGCTTTCTCCAGTGTTTAAGGCTTTAATTTGGATGGTCATAATATAACCTGCCTATATTTTTTCTCTTCTGGGTGACTCAAACTAGAAAGCAAGACTTTTTTTTTTTAATAGAAAGCAATGATCCACAAAAGGAGAAAAATGAGTAAGACATATGAAAGAAATAAGTTTAAATTTATTTTTTCCTAGACAAAAAGAATGTTAAAGATTCAACTCATATGACTTTAAGAACAGGAATATAAAACTTTTCACAATAAGGGCAACGGATTTTTAAAATGCCTTGATTCCATGTTATGGCCAGCTGAGGAGAATAAACAAGAAAACAGAATAAATGACAATGATTAATGAATAATTCATTCTGACTTCAAGTTCAGTTTTGATTGAAAAACAAGTCAATGGATTTTGGGAGATTTGTTAGTTTGGAAGAACTTAGAGATGACAATGTCAGCTTGAATATTGATGACAAAAACTGGGAATACAATGTTGCATTAATAAGTAGTAGATCTGAAATGCCTATAAGCTATTTTGAAGTTGAATATAAAATTAAGTGAATCCAGTTCAAAATTTTAAAGCACAGACACCTAAGGTTTTGCACTGTTTAAAATTTCTTCAGCTCTAAAACTAATTGATTCTTTAGTAATAACTGTGACAAGATGAGCTCGTTAGAAGAATATGCTTACATAAATAATACGAATAATTTTTCTTGAATTATATTCTCAGCTTTCATTTTTGGTCCAGCCTTATACGTGAGGTCTTTTAGATTATTCCTTTTGGTATTTTAATATCTAGATCCTTCAAGGGATAAGACAGGCTTTTTGCTCATTTTTGTTCATCTTACAGGCAGATTGAAGTATAATATTAGTAACAACAAACCAAGCCAACCATCCTGAGATACAAAGGAGAGACATGATATTCTTAGGCTGTGCTCCATAGAAACCCATTAGAGCTCTTTCTGAAATATAATAGAACCTATTTAATTCAGCTGCAGAATTTCACACCTGCTGAGCCATATGAACCTCATGCTATTCTTGATACCATTTGGGATCAGTCTTGAAAGAATCAGGAACATGCAGTTTTCAACTCATGGCTTTCAAAGGAAATTATCCACAAATCTTCATTCATTGCTCTCTTCAGGATATCTACTGAAGCCACTGTTCCACCTTAAGCACCATGGACAATAATATAATTAATTCAATTTCCTATGGAAGCAGCATCTTATGAATTTTTATAAGGTGTTTAAAAAAACCAAAAGGTTGTTTCCATCATCTCCTTTTGCACTGAATTCTACAGAGTGATGGCATTACAGACTTGCCCATCATAATGTCTTTACACCTCTAGGACTTTCATGCCCAAAGGATTTGCAGATCTTATATATTCTTCCAGGGAACATAATAAAAAGGGAAGGAAGACCCTCAAATTTACCCAGGATCAGATGGGACAAGGGGAGAGGGTATTTGAGTTCCATTGCCACAAACCTAATGACATCAACAAGAAAACTTGTTTAGAAAAAGTTTCCTGAAAGAGAAGAGAGTCAGATTTTTTAAAATGCCATCTTTTATGAGGGGTGTGAGGGTAAGGAAGTTGTTATGAAAGATGGAAAAATCTGTGTCTACAAAGAATGATCTATAATGAATCACAGACTTATTAAACAAAACAAGCAATATTGGAGCACTCACCCAAAGCAGAAGAAGTTTGGACATTCTATTAGTCAAGATCCCAACAGGAAATAGATGGCAAGCTCAAACTGGATAATTTGAAAAGAGTCTAATAAAGGACCTGTTTACCAAAGGTATGGGCAGGGTATAGGGAAACCACAACAGATAGTGAAAAATCCTGGACTAGCATTCTCCCTAGACCTGATGAGATGAGAGGAGGGGAAGAGTCTCTTAAGACCCAGAGAGAATCTGAAGAGAACAGAGGGCTATGTGGAGAGGACACCTTGACAGCTCTTCCATTAAGGGATGTGGTCAATCCATAGTAGAATCAAAAAGTGAGTGCCAGAGGAATAACTATCCTCACCTTGTTCTCTTTCTCTCATCTCCTGCTGGCACCTCCCATTGGTTAAACCCAACTGGAAACTGTAAATCAAGGAAACCATCGATATGGAGCCTATGAGTCAGGCTCTGGGGTGTAGGGGCATTTTGCAGGGGGAAGGGGTGGAGAGAGGCTCTGTGGAATCAAACGAAGATCACAAGCACAGTCTTCATAAATGAGTAGGAGTCTAAAATTTTTGTTGGTTAGTTTCAACAGAACTTTAAATTTTAAAAATTTAAAGCTGAGTCATTTGTAAACCAGAGCTTGTATAATCCAGTTCAAGATTCACCATCTCTGACTGCATTTAAACAAAACAAAACAAAACAAAAGAGTGAACAGGGAATGAGCGGCTCTGTACATAGCAGAGAACGCCCACACCACCAGGGAAGATGTGTTCAGAAGCCCTGCCTGGAGGTAGAAGACCACCCTTTCATCATTGCTTAGAAGCTTAAAGAAAGCCAGAAACTTCCGGATGAGCCGAGCAATTATATGCAAAGTAACTTTTCACAGGAGGGCAACACTTCAAAAGTGAGCAGCAAAGCAGGTGAAGGTTGCTATGGCAGCCAAAGTAAGATGTATTCTGTCATCTTTCACCTTTGACTTTCAAATGGGACATGGAGTGCTGGAGAGAAACGGTGAAAAGAAAAGAAAGCAAGGCGTGAGAGACACTGCAGCTTTGAGGAAAATCCAGCCAAGAAAGGTCTGAGTTGTTCAGACCTTCTAGTAGGGAAGGGACAATGGACTAGAAGGCTGCCTGGGAGTGGAAAGCTGGACAGAACTCATTAGAAGGTCAAGGAGGCTGTTAACACTCCTTATGATAAGATTAGCAGGTATTGGAGGAAACAAAGGGGAAAGAAAGGTCCCTATCTCAGTACCTAGCATACAGTTTGCTATACCCCCCCAAAAACAGCTAAATATTTGTGTCATTTCCACATTAAAAGTCCTCCATAACTCTCTAGGATCTACCAAATTAAATGAAACAGTTCTTCAGCCCAGCAAACCAGGACAGCCACAAGACGACAGTCTTTCCATCTAGACTAATCAACTGCCACATCAATGCTGAGAAAAGGATCACAAGTTTCAGCATCAAGTTCAAGCTCTGTCACTAATAATAATAATAACAGCAGCAGCAGCAACAATCAAGTGCTTTGTTTTAAGGGCTTTATCTGTGTCAAATATAGCTGTATAGACTTGAACAGCTTACTCAAACTTTCCTCAAGTCTTTATCCTCCTATATCCCGTCCCCACCTAACAACATTCCACTCATCCTCAAAGCCATGTCTGAGATCGTGGCCTTCATACCCGGCTCTGAGGCTGTCCTGCACTAGATGAGATCCCCTCGCCACCACTAACTGCCATTGTTCTGTGTTTGTACCTCTCAGGATGCTGATTTCATTTTTGCCTTTTCTTCCACTCAATGTTGAGGGCAGGAGCTGTGACTTACTCACCTATATAACCGTCTGATATTTATTGAATTGAGTAAAATTCAAGAGGTTCTGAATTATTGACTCTCAGCTCTCCAACTATACTAGCTGTGCAAACTTGGGCAAGTCACTTAATTTCTGTGTTCAGTTTTCTCACCTGTAAAGGAGGAATGCTAGGAGTGTATATGCCTTATAGTGCTGTTTTGAGGGTTTGATAGCTAATAATGTAAGGCACTTAGAACAAAGACTGGGACACATCATGAGTACTCAATAAATCTTAACTCATATTAATGTTAACCATCTTAGTTCACAACACAGCAACTCTCCATTTCTCATCTGATACATGATCTCCTCCTTTCTTTCCTATAGTCACGGGTCTTTTTACATATAGAGGGGTAGTAGAGTATAGTGGTAAAACATGGACTTCGATGTCGGTCTGTCAGGTCTGAATTTTGGCACTGCCACTTTTCAGATGCGTGACCTTGGACATGTTACTGAATATCTCTAGGCACTGAATTCAATGTGAGGACCATAATGGTACCAACTTCAATGGGTTGTTCCATGGATTAAATGTCACATACTTTACCATTCTTCTCCCTCCCCCATCCCTAAATCCCCAAATTTCCAGTGGGTACTCTATTTTTCAGCTCTTTAGAAGAGATTGTACTTCCACAATGAGAAGCGCAAAGTTAGAAAGTCCCAGGTTCAAATGCCAGCTCCCCATCCATTTGTGACTGTCAATTAGGAGAAGATGGACTGATAGTTAAAGCTGGTCCTGGAGTCTGAATCAGAATCCTCCTTCTACAACAATTTGACTTTGTGATTTTAGGCAAATTAGTTTTGCCCACTAAACCTCAGTTTCCATGGCTATAAATTGGGACTACTGAGAGGTTAAAATGAGATAATCCTAGTAAAGAATTTAGTGCAAAGCCCAGCAGCTATAATCACTCGTGAAACATTAGCATTTGCCATAACCCTGCTTGCACATGTTCATCTGACTGCCCATTCACCTTTAACCACTCATCTGTTCTTCAGTAACTGTTTTACTTTCTACGAAAGCCATAAGTTGCCTTAACCCAGGGTTTAAGATGACTTTAGGATAAGAATAAGGATCACTGTCCTAAACCTTTCAATTTTATCAGCCCATCTTCAACCAAAATGGAACCTGAACTACTGAGCTTTCTAAAACAACTTCCCTACTTCAGTCTTTTAGTTTTACTTATCATTCTCTTTCCTTTCAGCACCATTTTCCAACTTAGATAAAAATGCTGTCAAGGCTTAACCACAGGCTCCAGGGTACTTCACAGTGAGGCCCTGACCCCACTACAACCGTGCCAATACCAGCAAGAATACTCCCCTCTGGGAGAGCTGCCCAGTTCCGCCTTTCTGCCCTCCTGTCTGCACATGTGTTGTTATTTACAACACTTGGCAAAGTGAACCAATTTATTGACGTTTTCACATCTCCTCCCATATGTTGAGCATTCTTGCTTCTTCCTGTAATGGCTGGCACCCAGCATGGTTCCTGATCTGCCATGCTGGCAAGACAAGTGGAATGTGATACCACCAGACTTTACTAGAGCTATTCTCCCCTCCCCCACTGCCTCCCAATACTAAGAGATGTCTCAGAGCCTTGCTCACCTTTGATGACCACTTTCTCCACTTGCGTAATTTCCTGCGTTTCACAGCTTCTCACTGTCTCCTGCTGTGTTAAATCCAGAAGGCTGCCTATTATTCTCTCTTCCTTAACTTTCATTGCCAGCACAATTCGCTCTGATCTGAAAGTAAGTCACTGCCCTGCTTCAGGTCATTCTTAAAATCCTTCCCTTCTTTTTATATCCTTTGGTTGAAGATGGTTTTTATCTCACCTCTCTCCCTCTCTCTTTTTTTCCCTAGCCAACAATTGCAATGCCCTTCAGGTTCCTATGGAAGCAAGTCTGATTGGATGTCTGCATTGCCCCCTCCTGTCTAGATAAAGCTGTCTGCCCTTGGCCTGTTCAACCAATGGCCCCAACTGAGAGACTGACACACGCTAGGCAGTTGTGTAAATGACTTCCAGTTTCTCTCTCCATTGTCAAAAAATCACAATTCAAGATGATCCATAATTCGTCCCCCACTTTCTGGTGCCATGTGTTGTTTACAAGAAAGAGCTGACCCAGATTCCAGCCTAGAAAAAAACAACCTGAAACCTTTATGAAACTCTTTTCTTGCCTGCTGCAACTGGAACTAGTTCCCCATGCCTCTCACCCCTTGTGATAGGCTTCTGGGGCAGAACTCTTACTGTGTTGGTAGTAAGGTTTCTGAGGAAGATCTGCAGAGGGTTTGGGAAAAGAGACTGAGCCAGTGGAGGAAATAGGCAGGAACAGCTGAAAGAGTTTAGTCATGAGTCTACTTTTGAAAACTGGTAACTTAACTGCTCTGGGCTCTACACTACTTTACACAAAAGGCCATGTTAGACATGAGATGGGAAGAGGATGGATATCTTCCTTCTTCAAAAGAGTCGATGGAACACTTGTGCTATGGTTTGAATGTGTCCGCTCCAAAATTCAGGTGTTAAAACTTAATGGTCAATGTGATGGAATTAAGAGATTAGGTCATGAGGTAATTAGGTCATGAGGGCTCCACTCCTTGTGAGTAGGAAGAAGACCCTTATAAAAGAGGCTTCATGTAGCGTTAGGCTTGCTTGCCCTTTTGCCCTCTGCCATGTGAGGATATAGCGCCCCCCCCACCCACTCTGTGGAGGACACAGCAACAAGGCACCATCTTGGGAGAAGAAAGCACCTCTCATCAGACAACTACACCTGCTGCACATTGATCTTGGACTTCCCAGCCCTCACAATTATGAAAATATAAGTTTCTGTTCTTTATAAATTTCCCAGTCACAGGAACTTTGTAATAGCAGTACAAAACTAACTAAGACAATTTGTAAGGTTAATAAACTGAAACCATTATAGTGGAAACTATGATCATCAAGACAATGGCCTCACTATTGCACCCTACAGACTCCTGATATATACAGTTATACCACTATGAGGGATCTATCTAAAATTCCAACATGACCTGGGAAGATCTTTATGTTAGAGGAGAGAACGTGGGCCCCTTCGCTTTCCCACTCTTCTAACCAATGCTAGCACCATCCCATATGTTGACCTGGAAAAACAGCTAACAACATTGAAGCTTCTTATTAAGATGTCAGAGATCAGTGTTCACTACTGAATTTCTAAAACCTAGTTCAGTGCTAGGAATGGATGAGGTGTGAAAGTCGAGAAACATTATTTTAGGTTTGTCTTTTTGAGAGAGTCTTGCTATTTGTCTCTTATAGTTAGTTACCTTATCATTCCACCTTTCAGATGCCAGGGTCTGGCACACAACTCAAGCTAAAAAATCTTCATTACATAAACCAAGTCAAGTCCCTATATACCCTCTCTTCACCAGTTCACTTACTTTTCTCATTTTCTATATTTCTTAAGACTGGTTTTATTATTTTCCTTCTTCCAAATGCAACTATTGTATTTTCACTTACAATGTACAATCACCTCTAATACTAAATATGAAACATTAAAACATGTAATAAGGGTATGGTTCTTAAAAGATGACATGGGAAGTATATAATATAAAAGAAAGGGAAAGTGAGTTCAACTGACCACTCAACCATGGTCTGTCTTGGCTTAGACTTGGTGAGGATGAAGTCTGTCTTTATCAAGCATGGCTCTCAGTCTTCATTCACTTCCCTCCTGGTGAATTTACCTCTCTTCATACATTTCATTGACCTCTCTACCAGAAGGCACAGATACCCTTCAGAATATTTTCACCAGTCAATCAAAACCTGTGCAGTGGGGTTATAGCATATTGCATTTTCTATATTTTACATGGGGATGGCCAGGAATATGTCTTTGATCAATAAGGAAAAAGGTAAGGATGGTTAGAAAGACAGAGTGTATGAAATAGGTTCAGAGGGAAAGCAGGAGGCAGGAACATACAACCTTACAGGTTGTGGAGAGGACTGCGGTTTTACCCTGAGATGGGAAAGCCACTGGAGGATTCTGAACAGAGGAGTTTCGTGAACTGACTTATGGTTTAAAATAATTCACCTGGAGTATAGAAGGAAGTTATTTGGAGTATAGATCAATGGAGCAAGGACAGACATGGGGGGCCTATTAGGAAACTACTGCAGTAATCCAGACAGAAGATGATGGTGATACAGACCAAAGAGGTTAATGAACTGAAACCATTATAGTGAAAACTATGATCATCAAGACAATGGCCTCACTATTGCACCCTACAGACTCCTCCTGATATATACAGTTATATACAGTGAGAAGCAGTGGGAGCCTGGGTAATTTTAATATACTAACAGTATTTGCTGATAGATTCAAAGATAACACCAAGGTTCTGGCATGAGTATCTAGAAGCACAAAACTGCCACTTACTAAGATAGACTGTGGAAGGAGTGAGTCTGGAGGAACGAAATCAGAAGCTCAGTTTAGGACACATCAAGTTGAAGATTTCTGTTATTCATCTAAGTGATGAACAGTTGGTGCCAAGAGTCCTGAGTTCAGAAGCCAGGGGAATATCATAGATGACACTTACAGCCATGGTACTGGATGAATGAGTTTAGTGAGAAAAGAGGTCAAAGGTCTCACCCATGAAACATGCCAGCATTTTAGAGCAATAATGTGCCATCTCATGGGGGTGTATTGTAAGGATTCAATGAGGTAATACATGTAAAGTACTTAAAATAGTTTAGAAACCTTCTTCAACAATCAACAACCAGACACACACATAAATATACATGAACGTGCGCTCACACATAGGCACAACTCTCACCACCTGCTAGCCTCTACCTCCACTAGAACACCTGTGCTAGAACCCAGAGACCTGAAGCTCTTGGAATTCTCCTTCACAATGCTTAGTAAGGAGGGCAGTCAGGAAAAGAAACCCTTGTTCTCACTATAAAGACTACAGAGGAAAAGGTTATCGTGCGTGTATTCCAATCTGGAATTCTGAATATTTTCCCACAGCAACATAAGGAACAAGATCTCTCAAATCAGGAATCCTATATTTTACACCAAGTACATCATGCATATAACAGGGTTTTGGGCTAGTCTGGAGATTTGGTCATAATTTATGATGCTTCTCTAGGAAAATGTATCCCAAATTCCCAAGTACCATAATAGAAATCCACATTTTAAAAACTACAGATTTTCCTAACATAAAAGTTCACATATAAAGTCTAAAGATGGATGTATTGAGACTTCCTTTTAATAGCAATGTTATAGACCATATAGCTCTATTTTAGTTACCTAACCAAGATTAAAAGAGCTGAACAATAGTCCTTTTGTAGCTCCTGTGTTAGTTTAATCCCTATCAAATCTCTCTGTGCTCATTCCCCAGTGCTTGGCCAAACCACAGAGAAGACATTGAAAACAAAATTCTCATCATGCATATTTCTCCATTATAGCCCTTACCTTTCCATACTATGTTTAGTTGCCTCTCTTCCCAATGAAATTCTGCAAATTCTGGGTATGTGTATCTTGCTCATATTGTGTCTCTGGAGCTCAACATTGTACCTAGTACCCAGTACAAACTAACCAGAATTTCTTGGATGAATGAAGGAATAAAAATTCAACCTTGGTCTTAGCCCACCCCAAGGCACATCAATCTCCTTGAAAGGAGAAGGAACTCAGAGGACATGTCAACTGAGTTAAGTCAATCAACTTCAAAGAAGGGTGCAAGAACACGAGACCTCTCCAGAAGTAAAAAGATATGGGAATTTATTCCCAGAGAAGAACTACTAGGGTGCCTTTTTGTAGCCCAGGGGGAGAAAAAGCCTTCATGGGACTAACTCGAGGTTGGTTCAGATACCAGCCTTAAGCTTCAAATTGTGTCTGCCAGATGATTGTACTTTTTAATTTGACAATGTGATTTTCCTAGGTTCCACAGCTTTGAACTCTTAGGAGCCATGTTTTAGGACAGTTTGTTTAGTAATACGCATGCATGTTTGTGTTTTTTGATAAGTCATGTTTAAATGCACATATACATTTTTGTGTTCTATTAATTGGTAAACTCCTAAAGCATATCAATGTTTTTCTCTCCTTTTGCCATAATCAATCCTCCACGACGGTCAATTAGGACACCACTCTATAACTTCTCAATAACAAGGATGACATCACACACACACACACCACACACACACACACACACACCCCTATCTCAATACCTAGCATTCAATAGGAACTCAATAAATGTCTAATGAACTAAATTATCCAACTGGTTGTCTAAGCTATTTTTTCCTTCTCTTTACTCTTTTTAACAATAAACAATAATGTATAAATTACCAATAACATTTCATAATTGTAATGCACTAGAATCTTCCATCACTACCAGAAACCAAATGTGATTAGCAGCAGCATAGAAAACACATCAATGGTAGTGCTAATACAGTATATGCCCAACCAGTTTATGACCTCAGTAGTATTTTCGTAGATAAAACCATGTGTTTCCTAAAGCTAACTGCATTTTTAAACCTAATTGTTAGATAAATCAATGACAGATTTTTATAGCGAATAACGAAAGACTGCTGACTACCATTCAAGTCTGAATAATTAATTATAAATATTTATGGATATTAAATCATTTTCTTCAGTAATTTTATTATTTAATGGCACTCGTTATATAACCCTTCATGAAAGAAATGAGGATGAATCCATTAACTTTTGAATATCACATATAAACTCATACAGTCCTCTTCTAAAATCATATGTTGAGAATCCACTGTGTACAAACTGCCCTGATGCCTCTTAGATGCTTTAGAGTTGGACAGAAGGACACGTCCTGAGGCACTGTGATTATGCAGGGACACTCAGGCCACTGATGGAGGTGGATATTGAAAGAAAAGATGCATAGGTAGGGCTCTGGAGACTCACTGGGAGGGATCCCAGTTGGCAGGGCAATCAGGAAATGCTTCCGGAACAGGCTGTATTAGAGAATAGATAGAGAAGAATGCAGTAGACATTTAGAGAAAGGGTAATAGGAGGCAGAGGGAGAAAATATTCTAGGCTGTGAGAAAATCTTTATTAAATACATAGAGGAGGGAGAGCTTAGACAACAGGAAAACTACAGGTGTCCAGACTGACACATGGGGAAGAGGTAGGATGAGGCCATATTGCTATGTACCTTTTATAAACAAATCTGCTTCCAGCTCAGTAGATAAGGATCAGGGGTGAGGAAGATGGTTGAAGAAGTGGAGTGCTATCATAAGGAACTCATTTTAACAAAATTCCCTGGTAGCTCAGTGAAGAGTTGAAGAGGGTCATATGGATGGACGGCCACCTGCATAGCCATCAACAAGGTTCTGCAGGAAATGATGGAAGGTTTGGAAAGGGGAAGGGAGGTGGGGATAGAGAAGGAGGAGAAACAGGAAAAACCTCACAGAAGCATAGAAAGTGGGTTTAGGGGAAGGAGGACTGGTCCATGGCATCAGTGCTATGTGAAAGTCAGGGAAGCTGAAGGCTAAGAAAGAACTTTGCTCTCCAGATCGGAGTTCCATGGCCTTCAAGAGCATGGTTTCAAAGAGGAGGGGGAAAAAAAGATAAACTGAACAATATTAAGGAGTGAGTAGCTGAGGAAGAAACATAAACAGAAGGTCTAGAAAAGTGATATATGCCAATGCCCTGCCACATTCTCAGGAGAGAGTCAAAGCCTATTTTTCTCTTGGTGAACATCATCTATCTTATTATTTTAATACATTTTTTTCCATAAATCAGGAAGTTGTTTTAGGCATTGTTGGGGACTTCCAAGTCTTTGTCGAGGTATTTTGTGACATTGCTCAATTTTTGACACACACTGAGTCAATATGAGTTTCCTGTTTCTCTGTGTAAGAATCCCTCAGAAGTTCTGGAGATGTTTCCTCTTAGTCCAGGTAAATATCTGAAAACCCTTTATCTCACTGAAGTTTATGTCCAAAAAACTATTCAAAAATGCTCAGAAAGCTTTCAGAAGCATCTGTGTCATTCAGTGGTAAGAAATCTCAAAGTGTGGAACTGCTCTTAGCTTTAGAATTTTTCTGCTTTGCACCTAATATCATTATCCCACAAAAAGTTTTGTTCTAAAAATTTCTTTTCAAAATTTAGACATGGCTTCAGTCTATGTCCCGACAGGGAAGGGCTCCACTTGTTAAGGGATGAACATGATTTGGGCCCACATTTCATTCTTAGCACCCAGCATATGTCCTAGGGGGAAGCCAATGACCACCTGTTGATCTCTGCTCACTTGAAGATCGGTTTGGAGGTGAAGTCCTTCTGCACATGGCTGAGGACTCTCTCTCAGGGCTCTATGACTATCAGATAAGGAGGAGAGAACTCTTCTAATAGTTGCATGCTGCTTTCCTCTATTTCTGCAGCAGAAGGCAAGAGTAAGCACAGAGAACGTTGTCAAAGAATCTCTTCACTGTTTTCAAGAAATGCTCATTTATGCAAGCTTCTGGTAGTTGAAAGTCGTGTTCTGCTTAGACCCAATAATTTCTTGACAATACAGCACAGAGGATAGGTAGTGAATCATTATGCTCATAGCAGGGGGCCGTGGGAAGGTACATGCTTCTTGTGGAATGGAGACTTGAGCAGGCAGCGTGGGAAAGAGCTGCGGCTTCCTTTTCTCCAACATCAAGTCACTCGATGGAAAGAAGGATATATATATATTTTTTTAAGTTGGAGTCTCACTCTGTCACCCAGGCTGGAGCGCAGTAGCACATTCACAGCCACCCCAGCATCGACCTGCTGGGCTCTGGCGATCCTTCCACCTCAGCCTTCCAAGTAGCCAGAACTACAGGTATATGCTACCATGCCTGGCTAATTTTTTTATTTTTATTGTAGAGACAAGGTCTCACCATGTTGCCCAGGCTGGTCTCGAACCCATGGGCTCAGGCAATCCTCTCACCTTGGCCTCCCAAAATGCTGGGATTACAGGCTTGAGTCACTGAGCCCAGCCTCCCTAAATCTTGATTGTTCCATCTCACCAGGTCAAAACAATGAGGGAAAAAACAACCATAGTATTTTTTGATATATTGGCATGCATGAAGTGAAAGATAATTTTGAAACGCTATGAAACATTATTTTGATGATTAGGTAGAAAACCACCCAGTGAATACTGATAATGACATAATTAGAATGCTATCAACAGTCATTTAATATATCCAAAAATTCAAATAATAATTCAGGAGAGCTTGTTAGGTACAAGATGCTTATCCATGGGTGATGCAGTAGTGAGTTATAAAACATGATGCCAACCCTCACTGACTGAATCTTCAAGGTGGAAGTCTCCTGGTATCATGCTGTGATACTGTAATATAATAAGAACCATATATTTTGGTCTTTGTCCAAGGTTCCTGGCGCACAGCTCCCAAAACCCTTGCAATTTCCTAAGTGATTAGAGTGAGAGGAGCAATAGGAGGATCTTTTGTTCAAAGATTTGGTCTTTTGTCCTAGTTCCTGAAACAGCTCAGAGCAGCTGAGAGAGATAAAGGTCAAAATCCTCTGTTATTTATAATAAGTCCCTTTCAACACACCTTAGTTTAGGTTAAAGAGGGGTTGTTCAGAAGGCCCCTAGATAACCAGATGGAGCACTGGTTGCCAGGGGAACCAACCATGTAATTGAAGGGTTGAAACTTTCAGCCTTTCCCCCATCTCCAGGGAGGGAAAAGGGGCTGCTGGTTGAGTTGATCACCAATGGTCAATGATGCAATCAATCATACCTAAAGAGTGAACCCTCCATAAACACACAAAAGGACAAGGTCTGGAGCACTTACGTGTTGTTGAAAACATATATAAGCCAGGAGGATGATGTACCATAACTGTGTTACACATGGATAGAAATTTCTGAACTCGGGACCCTTCCAAACATTACCCTATGTATCTCTTCATCTGGCTTTTCATCTACATCCTTTAAAATCCTTCCCTTTTCCCTCTCCAACTCTGGTAGTTAATGACACATGGATTCTATTGGTTCCTAATAGCTTATTTACTAGACACAAAAAATCAAAAACAGGAAAGCAGGAGTAAAAAGTATGAGTTGGTTACCTTTTCAGAATAAAATTATAGTGAGCTCTTCAAGGTTCAATTTATAGAAAAATGATAAACAGTCTGTACCACTTTGGGATAACATACATAAATGCTAGTATTAAGTAATGTAAAAACCATAGATGCAGAGTGTTGTCACCTGGCTTGGAACTCTAGCTGTGTCACTTACCAGCTGTGTAGCCTTAGGCAGCTTATTTAACCTCTTTTTGCCTCAGTTTCTTTGTCTGTCAAATGTGGATGAAGGTACTGTGAGGACTGAATGTCATGAGTAAAAGGCTTAAACTAATACCCTGCACATAAGATCAGGATCAGTGTTACCTATTAATACAGATATTATTTCCTGAAAACAGATTTTGCTAGATATATTCAGAACTGTGATGAAGTATAAAAATAAGGTAAAATTAACAACTTCTACAAAATCAATGCCATTCTTTCCTCCCTTTAGTCAGCTGAAAACCTAGCTGTGACAGAGGACCCATCCATCTTGCCATCCTTAGGATGGAAATCCCTTGCAGAAGGCAGTACAGTTAAAAAGAAACCCAGAGAAAGGGAAAGAGCAGCTCCTGCCATAAAATGGCGAACTCCAAGCATATGGAAATGTTTGATGAGCTGGTGGTTCAAGCTCTTCCTAAGGACGTCCTGAAAAGTTATTGAATGACTTTACCCTTAGAGACGATGAAAGTAAGAAGTCCCACAGCCCCTGCCTAAGAATAGCCCTACAGTGAAAAATAAGTATTAAAATAATAATAAAAACCACCACCAGTGGTCATGTTCACGAGGAGGCTATAATAAACTGTTGCAAAGTCTAGAATGTACAAAGGATGAAACAGCAGGCAGCAACTTCAGTGATCATTTTGCCTAACCCCTTAATGCTATACATCAGAAAACTGAGGCAAAAAGTCATTAAGAGAAGGTCCAGTCTCTCACAGGGAAATCACAGCCAATCCAAGACCAAAGTCCAGCTCTTTGGATTTGCCACTCTGTGCACCTGACAATATTCTCTCTGCATTGTGCAGGCTGCTGTAGAATAAGAATAAATAATAATGGTAATAATAATAGTATAACAAACACTTGTAACACATTTCTACACATTTTATTAAAATGGAAAAACTTTATTAGAATGTTAGCTAACAGGAGAAAAGTGAGTTATACACAGAAAAACATGTTCCCTCATTTACGTCCTCTGGGCCACCCAAGGTAGCACTGTTCTTAAGCTCCCTTAGTTTGCCAGCTTCCTTGGCCTCTACTCATAAGTCTCACCACATGTTCACATGCTATAAAATTAGCCTCTCCTCTCTTTCCTTCAGATCTCACTATCCTCTGTTCTAAAGTCTTACTAGGTACTAGCCATAGCCAATACCAAAGAGTTAATAAGCATCAATGCATTACCAGTTATTACCTCCTCTCCGGGTATCTACATTTAACGGGGGCTTGTCTTTTCTTTACTCCAAAATAACTAATGCAGTCATTTTGGACAGACTCAGAGACCTTTTAAACCAGAAGCTTTTAAAATTTCAATACATTGTCATTATCGTCTCTGCTTAGGTGGGGCTGGTACTACTTCCTAGCCTCAATTCACAAATCATGATGGTGGTAATAAGACAATGATTACAAACCATGGGTGATGTGCATACACAATTGTCAGTCATGAGAATTAGGACAAAGAAACAGAGACTGTAAAAGCACCTTGATTGACAAGGCCAGTGAGAGGTGCATTAAGGAACTACAGCAATGGAGAGTTTCACCAAAGGTCAGGCTTTAACTGTCCTAGATGATATTTGCAGGCTGAAAGGAAATGTCAATGCCTTATCCCTCAAGAAAGGCTTGGAGTGGGCAGGCCAGAACCCTGGTAGGTGTGGGAACATTTTGTAAGTGGAAGGTTTTCATTCTGTAGTGCAGAATAATTCAGTAGGCTCAATTTTGAAAAAATGCACAGACCACTTTGTGTGTGTGTGTGTGTGCTGGAGTCTCACTCTGTCGCCCAGACTGGAGTGCAGTGGCACACTCCCGGCCACTGCAGCCTCGACCTGCTGGGCTCCGGCGATCCTTCCGCCTCAGCCTTCCAAGTAGCTGGAACTACAGGCGCGCGCTACCACGCCCAGCTAATTTTTTGATTTATTGTAGAGATGAGGTCTCCCCAAGTTTCCCAGGCGGGTCTCGAACCCGCGGGCTCATGCAATTCACTCACCTCGGCCTCCTAAAGTGCGGGATTACAGGCTGAGCCACCAAGCCCGGCCTGGACCACTTTTTTTAAGGGAAAAAATTATACTGTTCCCCTCCCAATTTTGATGTAAATGGTTTTTATTATAATGATACTTAAATATGTACAAAGGTCAAACTAAGTTCTTATAGTTTCAGCTCCTCTATAACCATCTAATGGCAATTAAATGTTCTAGCCAAAACCAAGTAAGCTGTAACATCAATTCAACTCAAATGAACAACACTGACAATATTCAGATGATGATGTTTTGCTAAATGTAACTCTCCATTCTCATTATGACAATGATACCAAAAGCTGTAACGCAGGTGTTTTGGAGCCCACTCACTGTGCTGTACGGCCCTCCTCCCACATTTCTTCATGCACAGCAAAACTAAGCACTTAGTGGACCGGTGTTCTATGCAGTATGTGGCCTTCACTTGAGGCAAGTTACATAATTAGTCCACCGTTTATTCCCATAAGCCCATGGCAACCAAAATAACATTGGCACCAACTTGATTGTTAAAAATCCTACCAATTCAGGCAACCGAACATGCAGTCATATTATTCATTATGAAGTGGTCATCTAGATGAAAATCTATTATTTTAGATTAGCATGGGGAAATTTTTACGAAACAAAATTTAAAATTTTATCATATGGAAGTTTTATACCCTTCTGGCATGAATACCTCTACAAATCCCACTTTGATGAAGAGTAGTGGGCTGTGGAGACAGAGATCGTTGGTGAGTCCCATTTGCACAACAGGCAAGTTACTCAACCTCCCTGAGCCTCAGTCTCCTCATCTAAAAAACATCAGGATAAAAACAGAACCTACCGCATAAGGTTGTTGGGACGAAAATGTGTGATAATATGTGGAAAGTCCCTAGTCCAATGACTGGTGCTTAATAGTTACTCAGTAAATATTCACAATCATTCTTGGTTAGTTGCTTTATATCCAAGTTCCACAAAACAGGAAAGAATGTACCATCTTACCAAAACAGAAGCATTTCAAAATAATTTGAGTTTGAGACAGAAGAAGCCTTTAATACATCTGCCTGCAAGAAATTCAGACAGAGCTATCAGTCACATTTGGTGCTTTGCTACGTAATAAAGATGTGGTACTAGGTCATATTCTGGAGAGAATAGGCTTGTTCACATACACAAAGTGAAAGTAGACAAACATCTTGGAGAGTTACTTATTTGTATAGTAAGCAATTGTGTAAGGAGAACAAAGGCTTTAAAGATGTTTGAAGGTGTTGATATCTTCAAATTTGTGTTTCTGAATGATTTATGAAGAATATAACAGGTAGAAAGAATAGCCAATTCATTCTTACCATTGATGGGATACCCACCAGATATAGGTCATTGTGACAAGGGCAGCAGGAGTCACAAGGATGAATGAGTGTTCCCTGGTCTTTACCTTAGGGGCACTTACTGTCCAGGGAGACATGCAGGTAATCACATAAGAAGCTTAAGGTCTACTGGACTCTATTTTGCTAAAGACTACCCCAGTGGCTAGTACAACACCTTGTTCATAGTAGAGATACATAAACTAATGAATTATATGAGTGAATGAGATACATAGGTTAGACTATGTATGTGCTATAAATACAGGCTCAACAAAGAAAGAAGGCTCTTTTGAGGGTTCAGGATTGGAAATACGGAGGAGAAGGAATTTGAAGGAAGACTTGAATTTTAAGAAACAGAGATAGGAGAATGTCCAACCATAATTTTACATGGTTGAAATATTCTCTAAATTGGTTATCGATTAGTAAGGCAATTCTAACTCTGATTAGTATTATATCTAGCATTTATAGAGCTCTCCATATCTGCAAATTGTATGCAATTGCTTCTTAGTTTGTTATTTATTACAAAGACTTTTGATTTATTTATAAACAACCTGGTGGTTCATTATTTATTAGAATAGGAAACTGAAGAAATAATATCTGGTCTCTAGCAGCTGTGTCTCAATTATTACTATTGGTCTCCTGGGGTTCTCTAATAAGTAGCCATAAAAAGTCAATTTGCAATTAGGAAAATAAATGTGTATATTTGGCAGCATTTACATTGCCGTGATTGACAACAGACATGACTGACAGAAAATGTACAATGTCAAAAGAATAACTTCATCATGGTATTAACATATTGTTTTTAAAATAAACCATTACCAATCCTAGGATGAGGAAAGAAGTATAGGAATAGTGTGTTTAAACAATGATGAGGACACTATAAAGGCCGCATAGAAATAGCTAATAGTAAAAATTCAAAAACAAGAAGAGGTAAAAGGACTGGCCTAGCCAAAAAGGCAATCATTAAAACTGAATTAAAAACATTTGGAGGGGCAGGAGGGGGAAAAATTTTGGAGAAAAAATTATTATCTTAGAGATGAGCTCTCACTCTAGATAAAGAACCATTTCTAGATAAAGAACCATTTCTAGATAATAAACCTAGGTTAGATGCTCATCAACTGGCCCCAAATGACTACTATGTTCTTTTTCTAATATTAAAAAAATTATTCTTCAGCTAAGTGTTTATATTCTATCATCTGGATATCACTCCTTTTTTGAAGGAGGAAGAATGTGTCTTTATTTTCAAGCCCTAGGATCACTGAGATAAGGCATGAGAAGAATGGAAAAAGAGGTTAAAGGGAAAGTCCCTGATCACGTCTCTGGAAACAGAATAATTCAAAGAAAACTCACGCTCGATGCAGGATGAAGGAGGAGGGAAGCATTATGACTTGTTGGGAAATCTACCACATTAGGCTCTCAGATATATGGAAATGGGTCCTGAACACCAATTAGGCAAAGGTCTCTAGTTCTTTGGACTTTCTTTCCTATAAGATACGCCCTTGAAATTTAGACTGTCACAGAAATACCTAGGATTGGTTTTCATGAATATCCATTAAGATATTGCTAATGTTGCTCTGATAAAATAACCTTCTCACAGTATCACACCTTGGCTTGACTTGTAAGACAATAGCCAGGAGTGGTTGTGAGGACATGATTGATGGTTGAACTAGAGGAAGAGGTTAAATGAAGGGTAAAACACTGGAAGTTTGGCATATGTTTGGTTCTTATCACACCAGACATAAGTTTTTTTAATAAGTATAGTCATACTTGCATATGTGAGATTTTAAAAGCCATTTTAAGGAATAAAACTAGAAGCATTATGAGGAGCTGCCACATTTGGAGACCCTCCTGGTCATTCCATGAGTTATACATACATTCTCTTCAGCACTTGCCACATGGCCTCCTGGGAGCTGTCTAGTTTAATAAAAATAAGCAGAGGGCTACACGGGTGAAACCACATACCTGGGATTCCCTGTAGGGCTACTGTGGACTGTCTCATTTCCCAGGTAACCTATTACTGATTTCATGAGAACATAATTGAACCCATCTAGAGCCATCTTAAATGTCTCGATGTCCCCAGTTTCCATTTTAATCATCTGAACAGTTTTCATACAGCCCGAAGGAAGCGGTTGTTGGTTTGAATGAAGGCAACTGGGATTCAGGAGAACTGAGCAGGGCTGTTCAGTTTTTCCATTCCATCTCACCTCGACCTAGAGCTAACCCTTCCAAATCTGCCTGCACACACATGCAGGCTGTAAAAGCCTTCCTTACTGTCCAAAGCAAAAAACACCAGATCTGCCAGTGTGGTTGCAAATAGAATGAGAAGGAAGTCCCTTCTACCTACCTGCAATATCTCAGGAGGCTAAAACCAAAGCAACATACAGGACGTGAGTCAAGAATTCCCATGGAATCTTCATGTACTGTGGTACTTAGACACAAGGTTAGAATGCAAGCCTTTGAAAATCTGATCGGGCAAATATTTCAATACAGAGTTTCACCTAAATGTCACCTTGTCAAATTTTGAAGTTTAATGCTAAACACCAGCTGTGTGTGGAACAGAAGTCCCCAAGAGACAGCAGGAAAATAAGAAAATAAAGGATACCAAATAAACATATTTTGTGATACATCAGTTGCTGAATATCTTCCCTAACCAAGATTTAACCCTTTTAAAAAATAAATGGCTGTTTGTACATCATAAAAATTCAAATGAATATCATTAATGCTCACAGCAGGAAAAAATTAATATATTCATGAATTACTACTTTGTTTTCACTTATCTTGACAAGGCTAGAAAATTTTGGACTTGAGCAAATAAAATTTTGTTTGAACTATCATTAATTTATCGGGATTCATCACCTTCTATTTCAAAATGTATGCATTGATACCTGTAATCAAGTAATTTCTTTCTTAACAAATTATAAAACCCCAAATAGAAGTATAAATTGGACATTGATTTGTCCAGGCCAGATGCTGAGCGGCTAGCATTAATAGTTACAGAAGTCAAAACAATAAATAAATTATACTAATTTAGTCAGTCTTTCAGATAATTTTATGGGGGAAAATCATTCAAATTGACTATTCGCCTCAATAAATTGGCCAATATAATCAAAACACTGTAGTCAATATGGTAGACTAAGAGTGAATGAAGACCTTTTTGCTGGAAAGACTAACTTGATTAGTTATCAAATTAAAATTCTAGAATAGTGACTATGTAAATGATTTTTAAGGAGTTTCCAACTGGTTATCCTAGTTATTTATTCAAAATGGTTTTCTCTACACTGCGTCTTACTGAGTAGAAGGTGAAAAAGACACACTTGTCTGAAGCTTGCCCACAGGGAAAGGGGAGCCAGTGGAAACCCACTAAAGCAACAGCAGAACTAATGCAAAATAAGTGCCCATATTGGCAGTCAATAGTTCTCAGGATTTGAAAACTGTTTTGCTGGACTGAGAAACCAGAAGAAGCAAACTGAAGCAGTTCTCACTTAGCAGAGGTTGCTTTATTCCACTTAATGCAAGTCAGCGTTAGCAGCTCAACAGGCTGCCATGACAGCTGTCAGTGGTCAGGCCTCACCCAGCCTGTATCCATGTGCCAGGTCACTGATAACAGAACCATCAGGAAAGAAGTCAAACCACAAAAATCAAATTTCCTGCAAACATGCATGCATGTTAAACCTACCAGATCCCCACCCACTCATCCTTAACTCCCAAAAAGAAAGCCTAGCATCCTTGAACCAATTGTTAGGCATGAATATTTCCAGAGTGGGGCTTATCTCTGGAAAGCACAAATAGCTTCCAGCCCTTATCTTCACCAAGAAGACTGCTTACAAGGAGGACAGAGGTGAGACTTGCATCCTCATGCATTGCTGCTTGTGGGAATGTTCGTACAACCCCTAGGAAAAGCAATTAAAAGCAATGTCAATATATAGGGAAAACCCTGAGAAGTTCCCTCTGTGTGGGTCAATAATTCCACTTCTTCCAATCTATCCCGAGAAAATAATCCAAAATATTTTTAAATTGTGCTTAAAGATATTTGTCAAAGTATTATTTATGATATTTTGAATAATTGGGAACCATATAAATTTTCAACAATAGAGGCATCTGTAAATAAATTATGATAAAATTATACATGGAAATGCTATACAGCTACTGAAAACAATGCTCAAAATTTATTGATCTTACACAAAAAAAATTATTTATGATGTTTGGTGAAATACACAGGACACAAAATTCTATATCTCAGTTCCATAAAAATACACATATGAAGAGATTGAAAGGAAATACGCCAAAATGTTAATGTAGTATCATTCACTCAAGGTAATATGTGTGATTTTAATTATTTCTCTTTATACTTTTTTGTGTTTTCCAAAATGTGCATAGGAAGCACTTATGTCTTGAAAAAAAAAACACTAAAAAAAATAAGAGCAGAGGACCTCCAGACTCCCTCTGAGTGGACAGATCTCAGCAGACACTAGGAAATATTTCTAGTCTTCTTGAGCAGACTCCAGCCTGTCACCACACTTGAAGTCAACCCTGGTGATGACTTCTTGCACTCCACATCATGCCTATCCCTTCTTTGACCTTGGCTTTGACTTTCAGTCTTCTCTGTTTATACTAAAACATCCCTCTGGCAGTTACCTCTTCTCTGCAAACCATGGTCTCATTTCCTCTCTACCAGCTAGACCCAGTTCCATGTCCTGATCAGCCTCTGCCTGTTCCAGTTGGGCCCACACTTGGTACTGACAACAAATATGTTCCCCTTGAAAAAAACAGTTCTCTGTACCAAAAAAACAAAGCAAGGAAATACGACATTCTTAATGCATTATATAAATGCATTTTATATACAGCGTGCCTCCTTATTCTCACAGCCATGATAAATACTAGGCCCACCTATGACTTATCTCTTGGGAGATCCTTATTGTGTCAATCATCCTTGACATCTGTGCAGATCCCTCCATTTTCCAGTGCACATTCGCAAACTCATAGCATGCCACCTTTGTACCTCTGTAAAGTGGGGAGATTAAGTATTATTTTCCTAATTGTATAGATAAAATTGCAACTCAGAGATCTGAGTAGCTTATTCCCCTGATTCTCAGGGTGTGCTCATCTGTAAATAGTGATGATAATACCCACCTCGTGGAGTTGCTGTAAGGATTAAATTAGATATTGTATGTAGTATGCTGAGCAAAGGGTCTGGAACAGGGGCAGCATTCAACAAATGCCAGTTCCTGTGACTGTTAGGTCAATGGGAAGCTCACGGTCACATAGCTGGGAAGTGACAGTACCAGAACTGGAATCCAGGCCTTTTCATGCCAAGTTCATGCTTTTTATATTCATTCCCAACATTGTAAGAGAAGTATGAAGGCATGGCCCATGCCCTCAAAGAACTACTAATATTTTGTAGCTGGCCAATCTCAATTATGTGAAATAATAAAGCAGTTATTCCCAAAAAGAGCTAAGGTAACAGTAATAAAAGGACCTAGCTCTATAATTATACAGCTCTTTTATCCAACAGCTACATTAACATTTTTTTATGCACACATTCCAAAACGTAGGAGCCCAATTCTTCTTCTCTCGCTTTAAAGTAGGTTGAATATGGAAGATCAGAAAAATAAAGCCATTTCTATCCCTGCTACAAAAAAATGTTTTCTGTGGGCATTCTCAATTGCAGGAAGTTTCAGATATTTTTGGAAGTATGTCTTTAACTTCTAGAAAGTCTCACTCGTGGCCACACATAATATTTTGTAAGGAATTTTAGAAGTTTCAGATGAGTTTACAGCTACTTCCATCTTTTAAAAAATCTCTCAACTAACTAATTTAGCCTACAACATGTGACACCTGGCAACTGGTAACAAGAGAAAAGACACAACGACAGTGAACGTTTTACAGACAGAGGCAGAAAGCTCTTCAGGAAGATAGAAACACAAGCGTGTACATAGACACACACTGAATAGGAAGTCATTCTGTCCACTCTATAGTCTAGGCCTTAACAATAGAATACAGGATGACCAATCCTAGGCAGCTCTTTTCCTTTGCAGTAATATTGGCTGACTTCCTTATGAGCTGGCAAAAGAAGAGTTCAAATTCTGTGCTGTGGAATGTTGAAGTGTCTTTATATCTAAGAGGGTAATTTATTAGCGAATACTTGAGAGAGTCACATTTGATTTTGATGTGCCATGTGTTTTTTCATTACCATTATTTCTTTCTTTCTTAAGTAAATAGATGATACTCAACTAAAGGGTGATTCCTATCAAAACTACGAAGTAGAAACGTTTATCTTCAGAAACATTCTACCATCCCCTTCTACATGTCTGTTATCTTGGGGCAAGAGGTGGGACTCCCATTTTCTGAGCACCTTCACTGAGGCCATCTTGTGTGTAAGTACCTGGTTTAAAGTATCTATTTTAATCCTCACAACAACATCACAACATGTGTATTAATCATTCCAGTTTTTCAGAGATGAGGGAACTGTAGTTTAAATAACATGTCTAAAGAAAGTGATTCGTGACTATAGATATGCCTCTACTTTTAATGCCAATGCAGCATCCCCCTTCCTGAACCGGACTCCCCCACCATCAGACACATGCATTAGCACCACAGGATGGACTAGTTCACACCAAGTTGTTAAGAACAAGTTACTGTTTGAGTTAATCCTCTTTGAGGTGTCCCTATTCTAAGAGTGACCAGACAGGTAAAATCTTAACCCAAACCAGTGGCCCTAGTAATAGAATTTGAGAAAGGACAGCAGAACTTCAGAATACTGAGACTCCTTAGCATCTAGCCAACCTCTTCTTGCATGAATATACAGATTTAAAATAACTAAAGACTTTGCAAAAGTCACCCAGAAAATCAGGTGCAGAAACCATTCAAAACCAGGACTCCTGACTCTGTGCAGTACTTGTATATTCAAACCTACAGAAACAACACCACCACCAAAAATACACATTCCAGGATAAATAGAAATTATTTCAATGCCATTCATTCACTGGCTATTCAGAATGCTGGCCAGAGCCTGAGCTTCAAGCCTGGGTGCATCTCTTACGAACTGTGGGATCTAGACAAGGTATCTTCTCTTTACCTTGGTTTTCTTGACATTTATTTGAGAACAACAAGGGTATCGGCCTCATGAAGTCAGTGGGAGGATCAAATGTGATAATCCATATACAGTTCTAACTTCATTGTTTTCAGCATATAATAACTGAAAAATGTTAGATATTATTATCATCATCATTATTCTTACTATTAACTACTAGGAGCAGTTCATATAACTGAGTTCATACATTCAGTTTTGGGGAATAAAGGTAAAGATAACTTCCTGCTACCAAGTTCACCTTCCTCTTTTTCAAAGGCAGCCCTAGGCAGACTAAGAAATGAAAGGAAGTAAGATCAGTAGAAGGTTAGCACCAGCAATGAGAGTAAAAGTGCCTACTAAGCATTTTCCCTTGGTTGCTCAAAATAAAATTTCTCCAACTTTCTTATTTACTTCTAACTCAGTTAAAAGCTTGACCATCCATCTAGACATCTAAGCTTCTCTTTCGATATGATGTCACAGTTGGTGCCCAAGTACCACTGATTCTCCCTCTGAAATGGCTGTCTGTAGATCTCTTCTCTTTCCCCCAGGCCATCTGGTTCAGACACATTGCATTTTATTTATGAAAATATGTATTGGCATGATCGTTTCATGATCTGATCCATGACAGTGGTCTAAAATCTGAGCTCATTCCTCTTTGCAACCCCCTCTCCTCGCCGCCTCCAAAGTCATTTTTGCAAAATAAAAGATTAAGTCGTTTTTCCTATGAAAGGCTACATGGTCTTCCCTCTGTAGCAGGATATTTTAACAGCCCAGGCTCACTGAAACCTCCCTAAACTCTCCTGCCTCTCCATCTCAAAACACTTTGGTATCTTTTGAACATGATCTTTCTGCCACATGTGTATGTTGTTCCTTCAATGTGGAACACCCAGCCCCTTCTCTTAAGAAAGGAGGTCTCCTACCACCTGCTGGGATCCAGTTCAAATGTGAACTTGTCTACAAACTCTTCCAGATTCCTTCCACACTTCCTTCCCTTGGCTCCCACTGAACTTGTTTCTATCTTCATTAAACACTCACCATGATGAATCATTATCATTTATTTTCTTATCCTTCTTTTCTGCTGGGTTCATTTCTGGGAGGTATTGGCCTCATTCTTTTAGCCTCTGGCAGAGAGCCTACAAAGCACACAGTTGGTGTTTAACAAATAACTACTGAATCAATTGAGTAGATGGTATAGAAAGTAAAATGAATAGGAAAATGAGACTTCATTGACTGCCAAAGTTGGTCTCAATAAAGAGAATGCCAGTTTCTGCGACATATATATGACTATCTGCAAATGATTATGCAAGTGCACTTAAAAGAGTGTGATGTGTACTTGCAAACGAGCAAGCTCTCAAGTTCTCACTTATGTTTGTTGAATGCTCATCGAGAGAGAGGGAGAGAGAGAGAGAGGTTTTCTCAGATTCAGGTGAGTTCTACAAGACCTGCAAACACTAGGAATTTTGAAAGCTCTTGAAACCCTGCAGCTTTAGTTGGACTCTTTTCTTTCACAAAATTCTATGGCCTAGACTCAGGTTGTAGGTGCTCAATAAATGCTGATTTGCAGTGGATCTGAGAGCAAAGTGCAACTCACATTTTAGACTAATTGAACTCAGTGACTGGTCGTACTTAATCTAATAGCTCTACAGCTAAAGAAAATCAATGAGTAGACTGAAAAGCAGCCAAATGCTCACTCCCTTGCCTCCTCCTCCACAGTCAATGCTGACCTGCTTCTTGACCCTTTCCAGCCTCTTTGCATTTCCAACTCCACCGTGCTGGCTGCAATGGAGGAGGGTAGTTCGAAAGTGTTGCCCTGTGCCTGTGATATCTTTGCCCTGTGTTTTGAAGTTAGTGCAATAAAGGACCTTAAAAGTGTGAAAGTTGGATTGCACGGTTTAAAATGCCCTACTTTTCCTAAAGCTTCTGTACGATAGGTTAAGTGGAATTCTAGCGGAAGGAAGGAAGAAGTGCGAGCTAGAATGCTGTAACATCCACATCCTTTCATCTCCAATTGTGAAAAGTGGTGGGAATGGATATTAAAGGGAGCCCAGAAACTTTTTTTGTTTTTTTCTAAACTGAACCTTTAAAAAAAATCCTTTGGTAACAAACTCATTAGATGTCCACTGAACACCTCTGTCTCATTGTAAGAAACAAGAACGATGCACAGCATACACTCTGCTGTAATTCATTTTAGGATAAGAAAAAGACAGCAAGCCCTAAGAAAATAAATCATTAACTAAAAGTCAAACCAAGGCACCCCGGAAACCAGCGAGACCAGGAGGCAGCAGAGGGATCAGGCAGCTGGGATCTGTCCAGTCCCTTTGGTGATTTCTGGGGCGAAGCATCCCAGTGGCAGGACGGACTCAGCACACTGCGCTCGCGTCCATTTCACTTTTCAAACTTGAAGTTATTTTTAGATGACCCAAGCCTGCTAATCCCAAGCAGGACAATTCTTAGCCCGCTGCACCTCAAAGCACCTTCCACCTCTCCAGTGCGTGGCATTGGGAAGAAGCAGTCTCTCGATTTTCTCCTTTGCTGAGTCCAGCCAGCGTCTTCTCACCCCCTCTCTTTGCCTCGGTCCGGGGATCTCAGGAGTGCTCGCTCCTCCACTTAGGCACCTGCTGCTGCTACGCGGAAGGCGAACCCTAGGGCTACTAGGAATGGGAAAGGGGTTCCTCGAGACTCGCGCCCCCTAGAGGGGATCACGGGAGACCTCTGTCCCCACAGGCGCCACCAGGACTGACCCCCGCATCCGGAGAGACACCCCCACCCCACCCCCGCCGCTCCTGCCCTGTCCCCGAGCCCGGCGTCGCTTGCCCGCCCCCTGCCGCGGTTCCCCGGCAAGATGAGGGCGCCACTCGCAGTCCCGGCGGGACTGGGTGCAGGGGCGAGCCGGGCCCGCACGATTACATAACCGACCTGATGGGCGTCTACTATGAACCCTGAGGCACGGCGATTCGCGCAGCCCGCGAGGTCAATGCTGAGGTAGCCGTGAACGTGTCACTGCACTCCATCCTGGGCAACGGAGTGAGACTCCGACTCAAAAAAAACAAGCAGATAAATAAATAATAAAACATTGCGGTGATGCCAAGGTGGTCTTCTTAGTATATAAATCGTGATTGTTCTTGATC
>NW_007246958.1:1431638-1448346 GCF_000164805.1 Carlito syrichta
CGCCCGCCTCCCAGTGTCTGCGCCCGTGGCTCGGCGGGTCTCTCCCTGCTGCCCTCTCCTCCCCGCAACCTCCACCGCCGTCACCCGGGACAAAGCGGCTCCAGGGAGGGGCCGAGCCGGCGGAGCTCGCAGGAGCCGGCGGAGATGGGCGCGTCCCCAGCTCCGACTCATCGGGCCAACCTCCAATCAGACCCCGGGAAACCCAAAGCCCCTGTCTGGCCGCCTCTCATCTCCTCCCTCCCGACCCGGCGCCCTTCCCGCTCTCCCACCCACTCCCCCTCCCGGGCTCTCACCCGGCCCTCAGTCCCACACCCCCTCCTTTCCGCTCCAGGTGCCGGGGAGGAGGTAGGACCCCTCGGGGGACCTGGCGCAGGAGCCTATCCTTAGAAGTCCCGGCCACTGCGGGGAGAAGCTCCTCGGGGCCAAGGGGGACTCTGGGGGGCCGGGGTGAGGAGGGGGCCGATGCTGAAGCTAAGGGCGAGGGGGCAGTGGCAGCCGAGAAGAAACTGGCAGAGAAGCGAACTGTGGGTGGGGAAAACTGGAAGAAAGACCCTTCCTACGAGAGGACCGAGCCCCCGACTCTGGCTAACTGAGGAATTATCGGGAAGCCCCAGCGTGTCCTCGTGGCTGCGCGTGGTGGGCGCTGGCGCCCTCTGGCTGGAACCCTGCGCCCCGCCCGGCCCAGGCCGCTGAAGGGGCCCTGCGCGCGCTTCCCCGCTTCGCCAGGATTCGCAGCCATCAGACCTGGGAACACAAGGGTTCGGGCTCCAAGGACTCTCATTGTGTGGGAGCAGTGACATAAGGAACGGGAGGCTGGGATCATAGAGCAAGGGGGGGCTGAAGGTGGAGCGGAATCCAGGGTAGAGCTGTTGCCCAACAAAGTTAATCCCGGTAGAAGTCCCTGCTTTACAAAATAAAGCAATTCGAAGAGGCTGGGAAGCCTGTGGCTTAAGGGTGGCACAGACCAGGACGGGAATGAATCTCGTGGCAAAAGAATATCAATTGTGCAAAAGATTATAATAGGGAAAGTGGGGGAAATTAGAGGAAGGGGGCTGCAGACCAGTCTGAGAGGGAGAAGAATAAAAGCTGTGAATCGGTTTTGTATTCTGTCATCTTCCTAATTTCTACATCAATAGGCCGTTTTCTTTTTGCTTCTTGTACCTTTCTGTTTCCTGATAACAATATTACAATTGTGAAGCAATTCATAAGTTTCACAATTATTCTTCACTTACCCAAATACTGCAATTTTTTCTCATGGTTGATGGAGAATCACATCTTTTTTTTTTTAAACAAAAAAGGTAAGCCTCAGCTCTTCTTTCTGATTAATCTGCATTAATATAAATAAACACAGAATTTTCAAGTTGAAAACAACTTTAGATTTCTCAGCCAATCTTCTTCTAGATGCACAAATCCATATTTTTTGGTTTGCATGAATTACCATTTGGGATAGAATTGTCTGAAAGAGCATTCTTGCATTGAGCAAAAACTTGCCTCTTTAGAATTTTCACTCACTGGTTCTACCACACTTTGTGAAGTCAAAGAGATTAAGTTTGATTCCTCTTCCAACTATCTTTCAAACATGTAAAGATAACTAACTTGCCTAACTTGCTCCTGGCTCTCCCACCTCTTTCCAGGTAAAACACCCTCAACACTTTAAACAAATCCTTACTTGCAAAACTTCCTAGAATCTTCACCAATCTGATGACTTCCATCTTAGTAACATCTATTTATTTTGAGACTATACTTTTACAAATAAAATTGTCTGCGTATAGCAGTAATGTATTCATTGTAATATTTTGAAAAGTTGGAAAAACACAAGATTTGATGTTAGAATTAAATGAGATAGCACATGTAAAGCATTTAGCACAATGCCTGACCCACAGTGACACGATATATGTTAGCTGTTACAAAAGTGGATGTGGACATTTTCCTGTCATCAAGTACAGGCATTTTTACTTTTCTAGTTGCTTTTCCTGAGGTCTTACCGTCACATACCCCTCCTTTTACTGCTAAGGGAAATTCTATGTTTGTCAGCTTGTGTGAAGAATAGAAGCTAATAAATGAGATAGAGCATGAAGAGAAAACAACCAGCCTCATTTCGTTTACCCTGTAAAGAGCAAAATGTTACTAGCAAAGCAAATGTTAATGGCAAGAAGAAAATAAAGATGAGAAAGAGTTCATGGGACTGAGTTTGGCCTGGAGTTTGGGGAGCAGAAGGAATGAGCTAAAGAGTATGTAAAGATGTCAGTAACGATAAGGATAATGGTAAATAGAAATTCTGTTTGCTAACATTTATTTATTTATTGAGTCAAGGTCTCACTCTGTCGCCCAGCCTGGAGTGTAGTGGCACAATCACGATGATCACACCTCACCTGCAGCCTGGATCTCCTGGGCTCAGGCGGTTCTTCCACCTCTGTATTCCAAGTAGCCAGAACTTCACGTGGGCACTACCACGCCTGACTAATTTTTTTATTTTTTGTAGAGACAAGGTTTTTGCTATATTGCCCAGGCTGATCTTGAACTTCTAGGCTCAAGCAATCTGTCCACCTCAGTCTCCCAAAGTGCTAGGATTATAGGCATGAGCCACCAAGCTGACCTTGTTTGCAACAACTAGCGTTGCTAGCTGAGAGACTGCATTCAGCTTCAGATTTATTGATCACTTAATATATGCCAGGTTTCCTGCCAAGCAGTAATTATATATTAATTCATTTAACCCTCATAGCAACTCTATTAGGTAAGTACCATAATTATAATACAGAAAACACAGAATGATTAAATAAATGACTTCCTCAAGCCAACAGGTGTATTCAAATCCAGACAGTCTGGCTTTGGAGTCCCCACCAGAGTAGACTACCTCTCAATGGTTGCACATTACTCTAAACTCTTTTTGACATTCTAAGGGATTATAAGATTAAAAATACATTTCTAGGTGTTCACCCTCACTAATTGTAGGGAAAATGCAAATTTAAACTACTATGAGGTATCACTTGCATCCATAAGGTTGGCTATTATAAAGAAAACAAGAGATAAGAAATGTTGATCATGGTGTGGGAAAAAGGGACCCGACCCTATTGCCATGTTGGTGGAAATGTAGATTAGTACAACCATTATGGTAAACAATATGGAGGTTCTTAAATAGATTTAAAATAGAACAGCACTCTTTGGGGTGTATACCAAAAGGAGATGAAATCACCACCTCATAAAGGTATCTGCACTTTCATGTTCACTGCATCATTATTCACAATAACCAAGATATGCAGACGATTTAAATGTCCATTGACAAACGAATGGATAAAGAAAGTGTGATATACATATATATGTTGTATATACAATGGAATACGATGGGACCATCCAAAAAAAGCAGAATTAGCTTTTGAAGTGAGGTTCCCTTGTAGTATAGGCTTCCCCTGCTAGGTTAAGTGTTCTAGGAACCCATCAGTATTGGTGTACTAGCTAGTTGTTGTGAGAGGCTGTGTTCAGCTTCAGTTATTTTTATTTATTTATTTATTTATTTTGTGGAGATTCAGTGCATTTGCCCATTTCATGATGGGTGATAAGCAATTGCACCTGCCCGCATCGTGCTGAATGTTCAGCAGTTTTTGACCAAAAACGGCATAATCCCCCTGTCTCACCCTCCCTATTCACCTGGTCTCGCCCCACTTTTTTTTGTTTGTTTCCCTAGGTGAAAAAAGTCCTCAAAGGGAAATATCTTGCCTGTTTGAAAGAGGGGAAACAAAAAACAGCAGGCAGAAACACTAAAAGTTTAGCATCAAAATTGACAAGTTCAAAAACGGATTGGACCAGTGAGAAAAGCATTTCGATAGGTGCATTGCATCAGACAGAGAGTACTTTGAAGATGACTGAAGTACTGAAGTAAACATGTAAGAATAAATACACAATTTTTTGTATAAATAAATTCTGGGTCTTTGGGAGTCTCCCCTCATGTTATTCAGCCTTAAAGAGAAGATCCTGCCATTTGCTACAATTTGGTTACCCCGTGGGGTGAAGAGGGTGAGGAAATGGAGAGATACTGGTCAAAAGATACAGAATGGCAAATATGTGGGGTGAAGAACTCTAGAGATCTATCACACAACATGAGGGCTAAAGTTAATAAAATTGTATTAGGGAGCAACCTTCTTTTGGGCCCCCTTCTGCTTGGGAGTTTTTATGTTTTCTTAATAAATTCCTGCTTTCTAAAAAAAATTGTATTAGGGATTTTTATTAAATAAGTAAATTTTAGCTACTCTTGTCACTAAAAAGTAACTACTGCACATGAGATGACAGACATGTTAATATGCTTCACTATATGTCATATATAATATGACAGATACGTTAATCCGTTTCACTATCATAACCATTTTACTATGTTCCATAACATGTCATAAACCTCAAATATCCACAATAAAATTTATTTTAAATATTTTTTGGTAATTTTGAGACTAGATTGCTATTTTGTTGCTACTCTTATTTGTAACATTTTGCTGACACTGACTCCTAAAGTGACTTAATTGTATATAGGTTACATGTCTCTAGAATTATCTATAGGTTACTATTTTATTTTTAATGAATTTGGATATTATGCACATAACTTTGATAACTTTATTCTTCATGAGTAAATATTTTCTCATATCATTAGTTTGTTTCAGCATTTTAAAATGTTTTTTAATTGAGGTAAAATTCGCCATTTTAACCATTTTGAAGTATAAAATTAGGTGACTTTTGGTACATACACAATATTGTACAACCATCATGACTGTCTAATTTTAAAAAAACATTTCCATCACCCTCAAAAAACTCCCCTATTAAGCAGTCACTCACCATTCCCTACCTCCACACTGATTTCCTGGCAACTCACGAATCTACTTTCTGTGCCTCTGGATTTGCCTAGTCTGAACATTCTATATAAGTAGATCCAAACAATATGTGACCTTGTGTCTGGCTGCTTGTACTTAGTGTAATGTTTTCAGGGTAAACCCATATTGTAGCATGTATCAGTACTTCATTCCCTTTTGTGAATTAATGATATTTCCTAGTACATTTTGGTCATCCATTCATTAGTCAATGGACATTAGGTTATTACGAACAATGGTGCTATAAATACTCACGATCTGGGGGGAAGAGGGGGAAACACCTGCTTTCAGTTCTCTTGACCTTATACCTAGATTGGAAGCGTTAGATCATAGAGGTAATTTTATGTTTAACATTTTGAGCTGTTTTTCTATAGTAGCTATACCATTTTTCTTTCTTACCAGCAATGTTTGAAGGTTCCAGTTTCTCCACATCATCAATGCTTGTTATTTTTTCTTTCTTTTTTTTAATATAGCCATTCTAGTATTGCAAAGTGACATCTCAATGTGATTTTAATTTTTATTTCCCTAATGATAAATGATGATGGGCATGTTTTCATGCGCTTATTGGACATTTACCTATGTTATTTGGAGAAGGGTCTGTTCAAGCCCTTTGCCCATCTTTAAAAACTATTTATGTATTTATTTATTTTTGAGTGGGGTGTCACTCTGTTGCTCAGGCTGGAGTCAGGGACACAATCATGGCTCACCACAGCCTCAACCTCCTGGGCTTCAGCAATATCTTTCCACCTCATCTTGTACTAGCCATGCTAATTAGCCCGGCTAATTTTTAATTGTTTTTTTTCAGAGATGAGGTCTTGCTGCATTACCCACACTAGTTTCAAACTCCTAGGCTCAAGCAATACTCTTATGTTGGCCTCCCAAGGTGCTGGGATTACAGGCATGAACCACCACGTCTGGCTCTTTGCCCGTTTTTAAAAGTAAGCTGTATTTTTTAGAGCAATTTTCGGTTCACAGAAAAGTTGAGCATAAGGCACAGAAAGTTCCCATACACTGGCTGTCGCCACACAATCACAGCCTCCCGTACTATCAGAGTTCCACACAAGAGTAATGTACGTGTTACAATGGATGAAACTACTGGAACACATTATTATCAACCATATTTATAGTTTACATTAGGGATCACTCTTGGTGTTGTACATTTTTGAGACTGGACGAGTGTACAATGACATATATCCACCATTACAGTACCATAAGAATAGCCTCACTGCCCTAAATATTCCCTGTTTTGTGCCTTTTTTATCCCACCCTTCACACTAAACTCTGGAATTTAATGATATTTTAATTACATCCACAGGGTTTTGCCTTTTCTAGAATGTAATGTAGTTGGTTTCATATAGTCATTTAATATCGGCTTCTTTCACTTAAAAATATGCATGTAAGTTTCCTCCATGCCTTTTCATGGCTCAATAGCTTATTTCTTTTTTAGCACTGAATAATATTCCATTGTCTGGATATATCACAATTTATTCATTTACCTACTGAAAGAAAACATGGGTACATCCAAGTTTGGACAATTATGAAAAACTTACTACAAACATCTGTGTGCATGTTTTTGTGTGAATATGAGTTTTCAACTTGTTGGGGTAAATAGCAAGGAGTGTGGTTGATGAATCATGCAGTAAGAATATGTTTAGTTCTTCAAGAAACTGTCAAACTGTCTGCCAGTGTGGCCATACCATTGTGATGGTTAATATCAGATGTCAGCTTTACTGGATTGAAGGATGCCTAGATGGCTGGTGAAGCATAGTCTCTGGGTGTGTCTCTGAGAGTGTTTCCAGAGGAAATATCATATGAGTTATGGACTGGTAAAGGAAGACCCATCCTCAATGTGGTCAGGGGCCATCAAGTCACCCGCCAGCATGGGTAGTACAAAGCAATTGGAAGGAGGGGGATAAACAGTTTGCTGAGTTTCCTCTCACTCTCTCTCTCTCTTCCCTTGTGGGATGCTTTGTTTCCTCTCCTCCTGCCCCTGGACATCAGACTCGAGATTCTTCGGTCTTTGGACTTTGGGTCTTGCACCAGCAACCTCCTATGGGATCTTCGGCCTTTGGCTTCAGAGGGCTGCGCTATCAAATTCCCTGGTTTTGAGACTTTCAGAGTTGGATTGAGTCATGCTATGGGCTTTTCTCATTTCCCTGCCTGCAGATCTATCCTGGGACTTCACTTGGTAATCATGTGAGCCTATTCTTCCTAATAAATTCCCTTTTATCTATACATTGGTTCTGTCCCTATGGAGAATCCTAACTAATACTACCACTTCTCACTCCCATCTGTAATAAATGAGATTCCCTGTTGCTCCACATCTTCACCAGCATTTGGTTCACCACTGTAATAGGCATGCATCTCGTTGTTTTAACTTGTGGTTTCCTATCAGCATGATAATGAAAATAATGTATATGCTTATTTACCATCTACTATCTTCTTTGGTGAAGTGACTTTTCAGATCTTTTGCCCATTTTAAAAATCAGATTGTTTGTTTTCTTATAGTTGTTATTCTTGTTTTATGTGGTTATTGTTTTTACGATTTCTTTTTTGGCATCTCGAATAACAGTTCTTTATTAGATATGTTTTTTGTAAATATTTTCTCCCACTCTGGAGCTTGTCTTCTCATTCTCTTGACACTATCCTTTGCAGAGCAGAAGTTTTTATTTTTAGTAAACTTCAGCTTACAATTTTTTTCATGGATTGTGCATCTTGCATTGTTCTAAAAAGTTGTCATCAAATCTGAGGTAATCTGGATTTTTTTCTATGCTATCTTCTAGGAGTTTCATAGTTCTTGAAGTTTGAAATTTATGTCTGTGACCCATTTTGAGTTATTTTTTGTGAATGATGTGAGGTCTGTGTCCAGACTCTTTTTCTTTCTTGTACATTGGTATCCTTTTTTCCTAGCACTATATGTTTAAAAAGCTATCTATTCTCCATTGTATTGCCTTTACTCCTTTGTCAAAGATCAGTTAACTATATATTTGTGTAGGTCTGTTTCTGAGCTCTCTATTCTGTTTCATCGATCTATTTGTCTGTTCTTTCAACCATACCCCCGGTTTTGATTACTGTACCTTCACAGCGAATCTTAAAGTCGAGTTGGATCAGGCCTCTGCCATGGTTCTCCTTCAATACTGTGTTGGCTATTCTGTGTCTTTTTCCTCTCCACATAAACTTTAGAATTTATTTTTTAAAATCTTTCAAAACAACTTAATGATTTTTTAATTGGGATTGTGCTTAATCTACAGATCTAGTTGGGAATAACTGACATCCTGACCACATAGAGTCTTTATATTCATAAATACAGAATATACTGCCATGTACCTAGTTCTTCTCTGGTCCTTTTTATCAGAGTTTTGTGGCCTTTCTCATGTAGATACTGTAAATATTTTGTTGAATTTATGCCTAAGTATTTCATTTTTCTTGGCCTTTGCCCATGTTTTGATTGGTCTGTTTGGTTTTTGTGTGTGTAGAGTTGTAAGAGCTCTTTAAATATTTTGGATATTAATTCCATCTCAGATATATGATTTACAAATATTTCCTCCCATTCAGTGAGTTGGCTTTTCCCTTTCATACATATTTATGCATGGTTCATGCATATGTATTTATGCAAATTTACATCTATATTACTATACCTATTTCTATATACTGAAAACCATGAGTTTGCAAAAATCTTGAGTTTCCAATCCAACATCATCATAGGGTTGATTCCAGTTTTTTGCCTTTTCAAATGTATACTTCCCTTTTCTGATAATGGGAAATCATGGCTCCCATTATCCTCAGTATATTTGTTTATTTTTTCAATCTTCTTCTACCTGACCCTACTCAGGTACCCTCTTTGTACTGGCCTCAACTCCTACTGGACCACCCTTACTCAGATGACTTTCTTTCCTGTTCCCAATTGCTATAAGGCTGCCTTCTTGCAAAATAAAAAGAAAGAAAGAGAGAAAAGAAAGAAAGAAAGAAAGAGAGCAAGCAAACGAAAAAGACTTTAAGTAAAGAATTGAACACAAATGTCTATGTGTATTCTGACCAGAGCAGGGCAAAATGGATCAATCATATCCATTATCCTGAACACTATTTCTATTAAATCGTTGTAAGCACCAATATGGTTATTTTGCTGTCAAATCACTCAGTTGATTCATGTTGAATTTACTTTTAGCTATAATCTCATAGTCTTTTAAAAATATTTTATGGTTAAACAATAGATCTCTTCCAAAACTCACTGCACATTCTCTTTCTACACAGTAGAATTCTTTCTTTTTTGTGTGTGTTCTTTTATAAAAATTCAATTTAATATTAAAGATGTGGGGTACAAGGATTAGGTCGATAAGTGGTCATTGTACAGGTAAAATTTGCACCTCTTTTTGGTTCCTGTTTCACCTGGTTTGAGATCAGGTACCCTATTGATGTTATGTGTCCCTCCTTCCCTCCCCTGGCAATGTCCCCCTCACAGTACAATTCTTATTCAAACAAGTGTTCTTGTTAGCATGACCCTATAATTTTACAAGCTGAGCTCATTCAGATCTTAATTTCTGCTTTCAGTGTGTTAAATGTCTGTTATCTCATTCAAATTTGTGTCATTGGCAAATTTTCTAAGTATACTGTCTACATCGTTATCCAAGTCATTTGTGATAAAATTGAACGAGGTTAGAGCCTGGAGACCACTGCTTGAGACTTCCATCAATACCAGTAATTTGTCAAAGGGCAAAGGAAGGTCATTCTCATTTTGGGCGAATCAGAATCTCTGGAGACTCTCCCACCACACATATTACCTTCGATGACTCGAATATGCTCCCACAATAGCCATGCTCCTCTTCCTTTGCCCTTTCATTCTGAGTTGAATCTCAATTCTCTTGGTATTGACATCATTAACATAAGTACATCATATCTCTTAAGTCAACAGGGGGGGAAATACGTTGAGAATCATCACTCTCTATTAAATCAGAATTCTTTATTTATTTGTTTATAGATAATTCAAAGTAAACAGAAAAGAATTAAAATGTGTGTTTGTCTTTATGTGCCAAACATTCACAGTCAACAAACATTTGTTAAGTAGCCACTATGTATTAGATATTGCTATAGGTGCTAGGGAGATAGCAATGAGTAAGACACAATTCTTGTTCTTATGCAACTTACAATTTTGAGTGGAGTATTTTCCTTGCGGGTTTGCTTGCTTCATTTTTCTTGACTTAGTGGAAAATTTAATTCATCAAATGTAGATTTCATTAAAAGTCACTTGTGATCCTTGAAGGATTTCGTGTTTTCCAAAGACACATACTCAGCTATTTCAAAGACAGGACTTTATACTATTTGCTTCCTCACTAGGAGAAATTATAGGGGTTTAGATTAGTAAAGAAATTTGCAGATTATCACTATTATTAAAAATAATCACAACAACCCTAAATATATTTTTGAGTGGTTACTAACTGCACATATAAATTAATGTAATCCTCATAATACCTAAGGAAACAGACACAGTTATTATTTCCATTATACAAGGCACAAATAGATCACCCAGTGCTGGTGAGTTGAGCCAGAGTAGAATTTAAGTAGTCTTGTTAGAGACTTTGGGGTCTCTTGTGTGTAAGAAAATGCAGCTATTTTCAGTGGCCACCTGGGGTGAGTTAAGCCTTCCTTCTCAGTGCTTCTGGCATCCTTTTAAAAAAATAGGCTCCTATATAATGCTTGTCACATTATGTTTTTTGCAAACTACTCAAGGAATGGAGTTAGCAACGTATCCTCATATCTGGTATGGAGTAGATTTTCAATGAAAGTTTAATTGTTGACAAAAAACTTAGGCATAGAGTGATGGTTTGTGAAAAACTCAGACTAAAATTATGGTCAATTTCAATCAAGTAGCTGTTCTTTTTTTCTGCATTAATCTGGCCTACCTTGTATCACATTTACTGTTAAATGATAGACAAAAAGTATCTTGTAGCCTATCTAGATTTCAGGGTATTCCTTAAAGATTTGAATTACTTATAATACCATGTGAAAATGATGCATGTTTCTTTATGCAGAAATCCATGCTTTACAGTGGCAAAAATAAAAATGAGCTAGATTTAAAATTAAAATAAGCTAGAGCAGACCAGATTTCTGGCCTGAAAGTGGAGACTAACATGTCTATTTATTTTAGGTTTATAATATTTCATGTCAAGCGGTGAAACTGGAAAGGCGGGAAAAAGCACTTCTCAAAGCAGTCTAAGTTAATTTGTTCTAGGTTTTCCTTGGCAGCATTTAGAGTAGGGTAGTGAGGTAGGGAGGGTTTGCTGAAGCAAGGAACTGGCTAAGTGACCATATGGAAAAGTGTTAGTTGCTCTCAACTGCTCTGAGTATTTTTCTGGGGAGGGGGCAGGGAAGAACACACATATTCTCTGAAGAAAATAAGGCCAAAATGACTATGTTCCTAGTAGCTCAAGGTATTTCTAGTGTTAACATTCTTCAGCCAAAGACCATTAAGAATGTACCAAGAGTCAAATAAGCTGTTTTTATTGCTCATGGCAATGATAGCAAACACATACCATGGAGATGGTGGGGCATCACAGTAAGAGGATGTTAGAAGGACTTGGAGGATTTGGATTTGTCTTAAAGTGATTAGGGGGAGAGTTCAAGGAAGCACTGCTTCACTCCAGATTTGAAGCTGTACAAAGCAAGAGTAATTCTTTGCTTGAGTATGTTAATAAATCTCTTACAAGGCAGAAAGAATGAAGCAAGGCTAAAGCTATTATTGGTAAAGAAGCTGCAGCCATTGGGTTTTGCGTCTGTAGATTGTACCAACCAGAGTATTTTCTCCTATTATATTTAGGTTTATAATATTTCATGTCAAGTTGTGAAACTGGAAAGGCGGGAAAAAGCACTACTTCCAACCTTCTCCTCCTTCCTCAATTTTAATGTAACAGTAAGAGCCATTTCCTTCCATGTGACTCTCCCTATCACTTTTAGCATGACACATCCATATTATTATTCAGATGGCAGAGGAAAGCTGTCTGTTTCTGATTTCTCTCTTTTTGTTGCAGCACATGGTACCTCAAATAGTCTAGCCTGCCTTCTTAGTGGCCCATGTTCACCAGGCCAGGATGAGAGACACTGCTGTTCATTTTGGATCTTCCTAGGCTTTGGAGTTGTCTAGAGTATATAAAGTTGCACGGTTTTTAAAAAGTGCAGGTAGAATGACATGTACAGGGCCACTGAGTTGATATGTGTCTCTTTCACAGATACAATAATGCACAAAGAGTTGCAATTCAGGAATTCTCTGTTAAACTAAAACTCAGAAATTACTCGATTTGCTCGAAGCAGGGAGAATCACAAAAACAAACAAAAGGTGTATGGGTTGTGTTTGCTTCTAATCATCTTCTGACAGTCTATAGAGCAAAAAATGTGTGTATAAATATGTTTTTATAGCTCATAGTGTGGAAAGTATTTATAGAAAGATAAATAGGTAAGTGTAGTATTATGCACCTTCCAATGTAACTTTTTTAAAAGTCTGCAAATAAAAGCAAGATGCATGTGGGGAGTAGGGGTATGAGTATGCAGATACTGATAGGCATTCCAGGTATGATGAGGGATCCACAGGAGTCTGGACAACTGAGCACTTACAGATGCTGTGACTCATTGATGTGGATTGATTATTTTCCAAAGAAGGAACACAGACCTACTGGGGTCATCAAAATCTAGGCATGAATCAGATTTCTCCATGTTTTGACAAGCTGACAAACTTTGATAACTTAATAGGAGCTAAGGTGCTAATAGCTAATGATAGGATCTCTGGTTACTCTCAGATAACATCTACACTTAAATGAGATCTGGCAGCCACAGTCTAGCCTGTCTCTCAACCATTTCTCCCTCTTACTTTTTCTGCTTTCAGTCGTCCTTGCCATGCATTGGCAAGTTCTTCTACCTGGGAAATTGTTAGAAATGCAAATTTTCAGGCCCACCTTAGAAACTCAAGGTGAGGATCCCAAAACTTGTGTTTAACAAGACTTCCAGAGGATTCCAATGCACGCTAAAACTTGAGACCATGGTTGTAAGCATCTTACTTATATCAGCACGTTTAATCTTCACAACAGCCCTCTGAGGTAGGCTCTAAAATTGCCCCCATTTTACACATGAGAAAACTGGGGCAGAAAGGTTAAGCAACTTGACATTGGTCCTCAAGTGGAAAGTGGTAGAGTTGGGCTTTGAATCCCGTCTGTCTAGCTCAAGAATGTAGATGTTTTGGTACACAGCTGCTAACAACCTAAACAAATGCTCCTGTGAGTACTTTTGTGATTCCAAACCCCCGAATCTCACCAGACAGAATCAGTAGGTCCCATATCGCTTTCTTCTCTTATGATGCCTAGGTTTCTCTTGTCTTTCTGTCCCCAGTATCCAGTACCTAAATTGCAATGAGCAAACTTTGGTAGATAGTGAATGAATAAATCATTAAATTAACCAATCAATGAATCAATAAATGTTTTGACTCAGAAGTAAGTTGATCAGACTTTTCTGGGGAAAAAAATACAAGTTAAAGAATCCTATTCCTCACTTACCTAATGAAAGTCTCTAGGAATGGGGTCTGGGAATCTGTTTTTAAAAGTGAAAACAGAAATAAGAATCTGGGCTTAAGGAAAATGTGTGCCAGCACACTAATCTGCAGGCATGGACCCCTCCCTTAATTGACACTGGCAATTTCAGATAGCTTGATAAGACAAAGTTGAAAACATCAATGAGAAAAAGGGAACTCTTTTGATCCTTAAGTCTTACCCCTTGGGAGAGCTGCTTACCCTGTAGCTAACCCTTCCTGGAAAAAGCCTGCATATGCTTCAGACTTCAGGCACATTATATAATATCTCTTGAATAAGATCAATATAAGAGACGCCTGCAGTTGGTTCCATCAAGCTGTACATGGGAAGTTTTGTTGTCCCCCTCCCCCCCGGAACAGGCAGTCCTCAGCATATAAATGGGTCATATTCCAAAAATGCATTTGTAAGTTGAGTTGCTTGGAGCTCAGAAAGCAGAAAGCACTTTCCCACAGAAGTAATATTAGAAAAGAGGGTTCCATTCCTCTGCCAAAACACAAAACCTGATTTAGAACACTCTGTCTCTGAAACAGCATTTCAGATGGCCTACACGAACGTCCATGGGAACGTGACTGGGACCTACACAACTTGGAACTGGGGATGATGGGAGCACTTCTCAGTGGGGCTGGGCTGTGCCAGCATCAGGGATGTGCCTTGGTTCTCCTCCTGTCCCAACTCACTCATTCACTTGATCACTGGTCACTTGATAGGAAGATAGAGTTACCACTCAAGGAAGACTACTGGGGTTCCAGCGAAACCTTTCCTCCCTTACTTGTGTAGTCAGGACCTGCCCCAGACAGACCTGTCAGACCTCCACAGATCAGGAGAAGATTACCAGCAGTGCTGTACCCTAATCTCTGATAGCCCCTTACCTGGTGTTTATAAACATTACACAATCTGTAGTTTCAGCTTCAGAGCAACTGCAACCACCTTCTCTAGTATACTTAGTATAATAATTTGGGGACAAATGTGGCATAAGTAAAATTGCTGCTGATCAAGTGGAAATGAGAATCAAATGTTGACTTTTCCTTGGCTATCAGAAAATTAGCTGTGTGACATCAGGTTAACTTCTTTGGGCCTCAGTTTCTTTATTTGTAAATGTTGGGAAGGAGAGAAATTTATACATTCTATATCAGTTTTTTCTTGATTTGAAATTCTAGAATTAAGTAAAAATAGTTCCTTCTATTCCCTGGCAAGAAGATTTGCCCATGAGTTAACTTCTCTCCAAACTTTTATATACTTTGCAGCAAAATACTAAAATTTGATCTCAGACCCAAAGATGCATCAAGAGGAACCAAGGATGGGAAGTAATAGTTTCTTTTCATTCTTATTCAATTTTATTCCATTAAATTCTTACTTGCCCACAGCCAAACTTTATTTGAGCAATAGCTCAATGAGTTTAAACCCTATACTTAGACATTTCTTGGCACACTGAAAGTTAAGGATTGACATGGCAAAATAGTGATACTAATCGGTGTGAATTTTGATATGGAAGGAAAAAAGAGAAAAAGAATAAATGAATGAATCTGAGATAATTTGAATCTAATTCAGAAAGAAATTTTTTCAAAGAATCAGTACAAAAGTGGAAAAGAATTCACTTTTCATTTTAACATGTACCATCACAGTCTTGAATTTATTTTATAGAAAAATATATTGTTTATTTGATAGGACAATATTTTCTAGAGGAAAAAGAAGTGATGAACTGTGGTTACTAGCAACTGGGTATGTTTTTGTTTGGTTATATATGATGGAATTTAAAATTAGGTCTTCCATTTCATCTGCTAGGCTAATGTGTTTCTGTAATGGGTTGAGGATGTGCATGGAGTTGGCATTAGGAACTTTCAAGAAGGTACAATTAGTTTCCACTGTTTAATGGGATTCACTCCTCTGGCCAGGATAAGAAATTTAACTTTAGCTTCCACTCCCTTAAAAACAATCCAAAAGCCCAAACCAATAAAACAAAAGCAAAAATTATCCCAAATAATACACAAAAAAAATCCCCCAAGTCTCAACATCTCTCCTTGCTAACTGTACAAGAATCTTGGGGAACTGTTTGAGATGGGAGAAAAAGGGAGCCTGATCTTAAAACTTCTGACATTTCTGGTCTAATAACAAACTATTTATTCTAAATATTGTTTTATAAGCTCCCACTGTCAGACACCATGCTGAGTGCTTTATATGCATTATTTACATTAACCCTTAAAACAACCTAGTGAAGTATATGTTATTTTCACTTTGTTTAGTAAGTACTCTACTCCCATTTGCAGAACCTATCCTTCAGTTTGTAGAAGAAAAAGCTAAGTACAGCATGGGCAAACGGCCCTCCCAAAATAAGACAGAACTGAGTGTACTCTCAGCTCCAGTTACTCAAACAGCCCAGTATACCCATACTAGTAAGAGCCTGAGCTTGGAATTCTTGTTTTACCCTGTCCTATGACCTCAATAAAGCTACTCAGTTTCCTTACATATGTAATGGTAGTTATAATCGTATCCACTTTTCAAGCTGTTATAATATCTAATGAGAGCCTCTCCATAATGGACTTAAAACAGCACCTGCCAGATGGTAGTATTCAATGACTGTTAGACAGTATTTTTACCTGGTTCTGCAGCTCCCTGTGTTCCCACACACCAGAAGGCTGCCTACATCAAAGCAGATCTCAGGAATCATATATAACCCAAGAACAAGATCAGAACACTGGAAACAATGTGTTCTTATTCTCTAAGAGTAGGCCTTGGAAAGTGCAATCTGTGAACCAGCAGCCTCAGCATTATCCGTGAAGTTGTTAGAATGCAGAGTGTCAGAACCCATCCCAGACCTCCTGACTCAGATTGCACAATTTAACAAGATTTCCAGGTGACTCGCACGCATGTTACACTTGAGGAGTTCTGCTCTCAGACACACTCAGGGTAGCGATTCTCTCTGGCCCTCTAATGGTGCAATGCCTGGAGGCTCGTTAGCCTTCAAATTTCAAGAGAAAGGGGGAGCTTGCAGTGTTCACAAACCGCCAGGCTGTTGGGCCTCTCTGTGCCTTTCCCATTCTTCTCTGGTTGGTTCAGAAACTTGCTCATCTTTTAATCTGCTCATCTTTTAATCTACCATTATTCGCGACACTCAACTTAAGCATCATGGAGACTTTTCTTATCTTCTTCCTCCCACTGTTCCAAGGGGGAATTCCCCACTTCCACCTTGTTTTCCAAGTGAAGAGCAAGATAATTCTGTTGCTACTTCTCCCTCTCCCTCTCCCTCTCCCTCTCCCTCTCCCTCTCCCTCTCCCTCTCCCTCTCCCTCTCGCT
>NW_007246958.1:1448366-1466537 GCF_000164805.1 Carlito syrichta
CTCTCTCTCTCTCTCATACACACGCACACACACACACACACACACACACACACACACACACACACACACACACAATCTATACATTATGGCAATGAAAGATACTTTAAAAAATACTTTTATTTAGCATGTACAACAGGCTCAGATATTTTCAATATTACTCCGTTGTATTTCATGTATCGCTATCTGCAACTTGTAGAATTAATTTAAGTACCTCTGATGGGTTGTAATAGATAATTTATAAAGCCCTGTATATAGATATTTTTATAGAGGAGCTATACCAGATTGATGATTTAATCTCATGACTATCTTTTCTTCTAGACAGAGGACATGGCCCAGTGTCTGGCACACATAAGAACACTGCATTGTTTACTGAATGAGTAATGAATGAATGGAAGGATCTTGTTGTGAGCTATTTTTGAAGCCTGTCATTCCCCCTTTTACCCCTTGGCCTCACTGTCATAATTAATAGAAAAAATATGAGGACCTGTTCATGCAATAATTTATGAGTCACTAACCAGAACTATAAACCTATGACAATAAATCTCTATACGTGCAATAGGAATTTTCAAATGAAAAGTGGTTCCCTAGATGATTGTGTTAAATAGTGGGAAGAGAAAGAAATTGTGAGTACAAAGGATAATAGTTTAGTTCTGAGCACTTTGGAATTTGTTGTTGTTTTTTCATGACAAATATTTTATGAGTCTCCCTCCCTTGTAAATTAAATGGATCTCAAGTGGCTGTAACTGGGAACGTCCTGTGCCAGGGAGATGCCAGCTTGCCCTTTGAGCCTCTCCATGGTACTCTGCCAGTTCCCTCCATTCTTTCTTTCAACACCTCTGCTCTTCCAGCATGAGAGCACTTGAGGAGAAGTTAACCATGGGGAAAAATGATGACCAACCACATTCATTTATCATTTATATCCCAGGCTTGGACATAACACTCTAGTATTATGGAAGGGAGGGAAGGGAGCTTGATAGGTTTCAGGACCTTCATTTCTGTCTCAGCAATAGTCACACAGCCTCCTACATACTGCGCTTCCTTTATTCATAGCAGGGAAATGGAAAAACAGAAGCCCTGAAAAATAAGACTGAAAGTCACAGCAACTTTTCCAGTCTTACCTTTCGCTGTTAACACATTAGGAAAAAAAGCCAAAATATTGCATTTAGATATAACATATGGAGTTTGAGTAACTGGGTTTTAATCATGGCTCCTACCAGTTGAGACATGAATGTTCCCCTGCCTTAGTTTCCTTTCCATAAAATAATAGTACCATCCTTGAATTTGTGAGGGAAAAATGGGATAATACATATAAAAGTCTTAGAATTGTTTCTGGGGCATAGTAAGAGCTCAATGAATACTGACTATTTTTAATAATATTATTATTCACAGAAACTGAATCTATATAAATAATTTCTTTCTTATCATGTTACACATTTAAAGTAATAAATAATCTTCAAAGTAAAATGCTATACATATCGTGTAATGTGGTGTCCTGGGTTGAATCCTGGAATAGAAAATGGCATAAGAGGAGAAACAGGTGACATCTGAATAAAGTCTGCAGTTTCCTTAATTTAAAAACAATGTCAAGTTTTTGGTTTTGACAAATGAATGAAGGTTATGTAAAATGTTAACACTAGGAAAACTGAGTGAAGAGTATGTAGGAACTCTCTGAATCATCTTTGCAAACTTTCAGTAAATCTTAAATTATTCCAAAATAAAAATGATATTTAAAAATATGCCACATGTAGTTTTTGAGAATGTAGCAACTACAAATTGTTCTAGATACCATGCAAAATCAAGAGAGAAGGAAAAACATGATTTTGTCTTTAAGGAGTTTGCACTCTCAAAGTGAGAACAGGACACCAGTGAACTTACAATAAAGTGGATAGATGTGATAAATATCTTAACAGATGTAGAAATAAACACCTGACAACCTTATACTAAGGATCAGGTACATAAATACCCCTTTTGTCCATGCTTGTTAATTAACACAATTCCTATCTCCTCAAGGGGTTACTCTGCCTTGTTGGCATTTCAGTGGTGGAAATTCCTCCACGTGGGAAGTGCTAAATTGTTCCTAATATGTGTAAATTATATTTATTTATTCCTTTTTAAAAATAGGCTGAGAGGTACAGGAATCAAGCAAAACTGAGATGAAATCTAGGTTCTTACCTTCTTGGGCAAGTTAAATCTCATTTTCTATTTTAGAATGGGGAAAAGAATATTGAACTTGATGGCTGTTGTAATGATCAACTAAGATGATGTCATAAGGACTCCTGACCTACAACAGGCAGGTTTTATTATTAATGCTATCGTTAGAAATTTTCCACGAGATGGATAACCATATGGTTGCCTTGGGAAACCATAGTTAAGTGCTCATCAATTTTCAGGTACTCATTTCACTTACCTAAGACCTTGCTTTAGATGGTCTAGAGCCATCTTTGCTAAGCAGAGAGCGTGGGAGACCCCAGTGGGGGAGGCTGGCATAGATTTAAATCCTGGACTTTTTGCTTACCAACTTGCTACCTGTGTGACATTGGGAAATCTACTTAATCCCTCAGTGTTCTGTTCCTCTGTCTATAAAATGTGAATACCAGCACCTACCTCCCAGAGATGAGGCGTTCATGTAAGTAAAACCTGTAGAACAGTACTTACCACATGACTAGCCTGCAATAAAAAATAGGTATCATTATCAGCTATGAATCCATAACCATTTCCTCTTTTTCCTAGATGTTCAACACCCATTGTGTTCAAATAAAGGATATAAAGTGCTCAGGGAAGGGGGACTCTTTCTTCCAGCCTCAGGGAATGAAGCATAATTGGTGTACGCCAATCATTATAATCCCTTCTCCTCCCAGTTTAGGTACAGGTGTGTGACTAAAGACCAATAGAACTTGAAGGGAACTTGGCTGGTAGTTTCTAGAGAAGCTTTTCCTCCTTAAGTCAAAAACAAACAAACAAAAAGCACAGGGAGAGCCTTTTGCCTCCTGTGTTGTGTGCTGTGCATGAGGGGATGTGATAACTGCCAGCATATGACCATGACAGAAGCCAGGAGAGCCACAGAGATGCTGCCTCAGAGCCCAGACATCAACAAGCTGCTGAACCATCTACCTTTGAACATCTTGTTATATGAGACAACAAATGTACTTATTATTTAAGCTACTTTTAACCAGATTTTCTTTTACTTGCAGCCAAATGCAACCTAGCCAATATTGGAGATCACAGAGAGTAATAGGTAGGAATAATTATTCCCAGTATTGTGGATGAGAAAACTGAGGTTCAGAGATATTAAATGAATTTTCCACAGTCACAGTAAAGTGCAGAAAGTGAGAAGGGTGAGAATAAAAGATATATTGGTCAGGCACGGTGGCCCAAGCCTGTAATTCCAGCACTTTGGGAGGCTGAGGTGAGGGGATTGTCTGAGCCCACGGGTTCAAGAATTGCCTGGGCAACTTGGCAAGACTTTATCTCTACAATGAATTAGAAATTAGTTGGCATGGTAGCGCACACCTGTAGTTCCAGCTACTTGGAAGACTGAGGCTGAAGAATCACCTGAGCCCAGCAGGTCGACGCTGGTGTGGCTGTGAGCATGCCACTGCACTCCAGCCTGGGCAACTAAGTAAGACTCCAACTCAAAAAAAAAAAAAAAAAAGATATTCTTATCTCTTTCCATTGAACATTTTTTTTTCTGGCCATCCATTTATTCAAAAAATATCTATTGGGTCTACAAAACATGCTCCCATACCTTGTGGCATTTCCTGGATTCTGGGCTTGGGCAAAGCTTCTGGTGGGAATGATGAGGTGAGCACCTGCCCCGAAGCTGGCACTGCAATGGAGTATTTTTAGGTGTTCAGGGAAAGGGTGGCCACTGGATAAGTCTATAGTAAGATAAAACATTTCCAAGAAGGCTGAGCTGAGAATTCTGGTTCCCACATAGCTGAAAAATCACAGAGCACACAAGCTGTTTAGTAATTAATGATGAAAACCAATACCAGTCTGAGGAGATACTTATTTTGATGCCAACATTTCTTTGGAACATCAAAAGTCAGGGTCAGATAGGAAAGGAAATTATCCAGTATAAGCTCTTTTCGTCCTTTCTCATTTCTCTGTATCTTTCTCTTTAAGAATAACTTGACTCTCCCAGCCTGCTTATAGCTTTTTCATTTATTCATTTACTAATCTTTAATTTATGTATTTATTTAATGAGTATCTTAAGGTGGCAACTATTTCCTAATTATGTTGGGGAGAATAGTTATAAATATCTACAGATGATCAAAACCATGTATAATATTATCACAACAGCCATGATTTCCTGAGATACTTTATATATAGTATTATTAGTCCTCTAAACTATTTTTCAAGGTAACCGTGATTATTTCTAACATTTCGGCTGGAGACACTAAGTTTCAGAGACATCAAAGCAATTCCCCACAGAGTTACAGCTAGCAAAGGGCAGAGCTGAGTCTGAACGTGGGTCATTCGAACTCCAAAGGCTGAGCTTTTCTGCAGCCTGAGAGTGAGGAGTACAGTGAAGAGAGGGTGTGGTTGGGACCAAACCATGAAGGGATAGACATGAACATGGAGTGGAGCTCAGGCAGGCATCTCACCCAGCACAGGCTCTGCAGTGGAAATGAGAAAGATATATTGGGGACAGGAAAGAGGTGAGTCTGCATGGATGACAGGGACAACGAGAGGGGAGCAAAAAAATATGCAAAGATACCTAACTTGAGGGATCATAAGTTGCTGTCAGTTGTTATGTAATGTAGAGAGGAGTCTTTTTTTTTTTTTTTGAGCACTGAGGAGAAGAAAGAAGACAAGATGGAAAGATAGAATCAGAAGGGCATGTTACTGGCAGCTCAAGAACCCAAGAAGGTCCAAAGATGTGAATTATGTGGCCAACATAAATTCTATGCCAACACTTAATAAGGAGATTTATCATTATGCATTTCCAGTGTCTCTTGAAAAAATTTAGAATACTTGTTGCTTTTTTTAGCCATCACTTATAGAGAGCAGTAGGTGACCAGGAATGAATAATGACTGATGTCTTTAGATGGCTACAGCGCCCCCAATCTCATACGTGACCTATTGTCTCAGTCCCAACCTTCTTTCATTTGTCATACCTGCCTGGATCCTGCTAATACTGGAGTTTGCTACCACAATAGTGATTTAAGTATCAGTTGCAGATTTCTCCAGATAGTGAGATTATTGCTGATTTTTAAAAATGTTTACGTCACTGCATTTTCTCAATTTCCTGCAATTATTGTATATTGTCTTTAGAATATGAGAAAATGTGAATGTTATTTTTAAAACTATCAATTCCACAAATATTGAGGGAGGAGCTGTGGCTTGGCAGGAGTCCTGTGAAAAGATTCAGGGGTTTTATTGAAGTCAGGCTCAATATGAGCCAAGATCATGACACAGCAGCTAGAAAAAAAAAATCCTAACAGATCACTGGATGAAATGGTTTTGGTGCTCTGCGTGGGTCAGGCCTCTGCTGGAACATAAACCATATTTTACTGGAGAAAATAATAAACTAGAATGTGTTTGCTGCTGGGAAACCAACATAGAAGTCTCGAAGTCAAGTTTTGTGAAGAACGGTTTACTCGGACATTTTTTGCCTGAACTTCTTTAGAAAAACCAAAGAGATGTGTGGTCACTGTCTTCAGCATTGGGAAATATGAAATGTGGTCAAGACAGCACCCATTTATCCTGTCAGTGTAGAAAACAGGGAAAGTACCAGTGAGAACTATGAGGAAGGAATCCACTTTGACCTAAATTAGGTATTTTAAAATACAAATTTATCCAGCAGTGGGTCACTCTGTGCTTTGGAAAGTGCCACTTCATGAGAAATCTTTAGGCAGAGATTGTAAGGCAACCTAGTTCAGGTGGAAGCTTAGGCCAGAATACTTCAATGTGCCCTCCAGAATCAGGGGTCTCTCTTCCTCTGACTGGGTTCAGGACTGTTGACAACTATCCATTTATTCATTCCAGACCACTGAGATGTAGACAGGAAAGGTCAATGCCAGTCACCCTTCAGAAAGACACAAAGCAAGACTGCCTCAGTTTCCTCAAAGTAATCTTCCATGATCAGGCGAAACACAAAGTATTTTCCAGAAATCCAAATCAGCACAAGGTACATCAGCTATCTGTGTGTAGAAACACATAAATGCCCTCAACACACCAGAGGAGAAAGACACAGACAGCCTATATTCTGTTAAATTACAGGTTATAGTATCAGTACTGCCAGGAAAATAATAGTCCCCAGGTTTAGATAGCACTGGGCATTTGCTTCATGATCAGGATTCTGATTTCAGTTCCTTATTAAACCCCTGAGTCTTATGTATTTAAGGTGCTGGGTTCTGTGGACAAATACTCTGTCCTCACTCAATGATTTCAAAGGGACCTTTGATTGGTCCCTCAAAGAGACCAAATAATTGATTATTGATGAATAATCAATGCATTCTCCTTCAGACAGAAGAAAATGAATCAAACATGAGAGGTCCCTGCCAACACTCCCTTTAGTCTAGGACATTTTTCTGAAGAAGCACTGAACAAATAGAAATGTTATGATTGTAATATTATTAAAATATGGGCCGGGCTCGGTGGCTCAGCCTGTGATCCCGCGCCTTTGGGAGGCTGAGGTGAGTGGATTGCCTGAGCCCACCGGTTCGAGACCTGCCTGGGCAGTAAGACCTCATCTCTACAATAAATCAAAAAATCAGCTGGGCGTGGTAGCGCATGCCTGTAATTCCGGCTACTCAGAAGGCTGAGGCTGAAGGATCGCCGGAGCCCAGCAGGTGAGGCTGCGGTGACCGGGAGCGGCCACTGCAGTCCAGTCTGGGCGACCGAGTGAGACTCCGACTCAAAAAAAAAAAAAATATGGGAGATGGGCATATAGGTCTTGGACATTGTCTCCACATTGGTCACGTAATTTTTATATGACCAACATGTAAATTCATTTAATTTTTGGATGAGAACTTAAGTAGCTGGTTTCATCCATTTTTGACATTTCTATCATATTTTTGTTTTTATATATATAATATGTCCCATATTTTTTTTCTGTAGGACATTGGAGTGTTGGGCCTCTTGCTCTTTACCAGGCCCCTCAAAATTCTTCACTCCTCTCTACCCCAGGGTACAGAAAATGGGGATATTTTCAAAGTTCCAGAATAGTAGACATGACTCAGGGAGTCACTGTGAAAACAGGTTTAAGGAGTCGACGTGAAGAAAAACCTTGGCTTTATCTGCATAGCCAGACCCTCAGTGTAGCCCTTTGTTTGGACACTGTACCATGTTCAAACAAAGTGTGCAGGCCCCAAAGTTGTTTGGACACAGTACAGTGTCCAAACAAAGTGTGCAGGCCCCATGATTCCCAGCAAGCTTTGGCATGATCTTAGTCAGCTTGGGTTGCTACAACACAGTACCATAGACTGGGTGACTGAAAAAACCCAAGTCAATTTTTCCTAGTTCTAGAGATGGAATGTCTGAGACTACGGTGCCAGCATGGTTGGGCTCTGGAAAGGGCTCTCTTTTTCTTAAAAGGACACTAATCCCATCATCACGTGGCTCCCACCCTCCTGACCTCATCTAAATCTGATTACTTCACAAAGGTCCCACTCCCAAATACCACCACACTGAGGATGAGGGCTTCAACATATAAATTTTGAGAGAAACATTCATTCCATAACAGGCACCGACAACATCTACTCTTCTTTTTTCATTTAGGGTGTTCTAATTTTAATTTCCATGTGATTTTACATAAGTGTTTGGGCAGAGGGCAGGGGTAGACTGGAAGTGGCCATTGCAAGCTCCATTTCTTCAGGTCTCTTCCTGACACACTCAGAGATAGCCTAGGGCCTCCCAGCCGACTAACTTCCTTTTTCATCCAGGGATATACAGAGCCAGAGTTGGAGGCCTTAGCCTTGGAATATCATACAAACAATAATAATTCATCATTAATGATGGCAATGATAGTGCTAAGTTTTATTGAGTATGTACTCTGTGCATGCCAGGCCCTGTTCCAAGAACTTTACATGTGGTCTAGGATAGTTTACCAGAACTCTATGAGGAGAAAACTGAAGCACCCAGAGATTAATGACTAGTCTGAGATGCCAGAATTGGTAAATGGCAAGATTGGACCCCATGCACCTGGCTCCTGAGCTGTGTGTGCAGAGCCCACTGGTGCTCCGTCATCTCCTCCAAAGGCCTATCTGCACCATGCTCTCCTTCCCCAGCAGACACTACTAGGTAGTACTTCCTCTGTGGGTGTGGGGTGACCATCCATTTTCTGGCCTGGCAGGAACATGCCTGCAATGGGTTGGGATGAGACTCCCAAAAAACTGGAGGAACACATTTGCTGTGGTCAGATCATGACTAAATTTGTAAAAGTATTCAAGGACCTAGCTCAAAATCCTTTTGTTCCTGGAATAAGGTACAACTATTTCTTTTTCTATAAATAAACATGAAATAAAAAATGAGGGAAATAATTTAATACTTATTTTATAAAATTAAGTAATCAAATTCCTCCTAAAAGGAGAACACGGCCAGGTTTCTAAATGTTCTTAACACTATTTTTAGTACTTTAAAAGCTTCATATACAATCTTTTGACATTGCCTAATTTTACTGTTTGAATATTTAGAATAGAAAATAACATTTTCATTCTTTTTATTGACTCATTTGAAAGATATTTAATACTTCAAACTGGCAAATCTGGCATTATTGGTTTTGTTGTTTTCCAAATAATGCTAGCACACTTATAAATGCTTATATAATAATTACATGAAAAATGTTCATCATATTGTAAGTACAAAAAAAAAAACAAGCTGTAGAGTCCTCTGTGGTAGATCTTTTTTTGTATAAAGAGTTAAAATATATATGAATACATACAGAGAAGAAGACAGAATGAAATTAAAAAGAATCAGAATATTAATCGTGATTACAACTGAGAACTTTGTTATATCTGGGCACTGAAAATATGAAAGACTTTTTAATTCCTTTTTTTCTTATATCTATTTTCTGAGTTACTTTTGCAATGATAAAAGAAACCTACTAGCTTTTATAGTAAAAAGTAACATTTATTGAATTCCAAGCACTATTCCAGGTACCTTACGTGTATTAGTTTGTTTTAATTCTCACATCAACTCTTTGACATGGACAGTGTTATTATTCCCATTTTACATATGAGAAAACTGAGGCAGAGGGTGGTTTCATAGAGCAAGGCAGATGGGTTTCAGACCTGTGCTTTGAACTTAATGATACAAGAAGTCACCCTCTTAGCTATGCCCACTTTCATAGCCCTACCATAGAAAGATGTCAGCCCCTACAATTCTGTTTCAATTTTTAATTTAAAGTCATTTGACCTAGAACCAGCCATAACCTAATGTTGGTCAGGCAGTCCACTCATATCTCCTGGGTATTTAGCTTAAAATTTCTCTGAAAAAGCAGAACACTCAGCTATAAAAAGGCAACTAGCATCACAGAGCAGCAGATGCCAAATTCCAAATGTGAGATCTGCAGGGTCAGAAGAGGGTGAGATGGCTGAGTGTTCAAGGACCTTCAAGAGGAGGAGATTGAGGCTAGGCCTCAGAAGCCAGAGAGGTAGAGAAGGAAGATTAGACACATCCTCATGGCTATTGACGGCAACATGTCTTTCAAAACAGTACATGCTTTATTTATTATTCCAAAAACTCTGAATTAAAAACATATTTTAACATAATTTAAAAACTGAAAACATATTTTAACATAATTTAAAAACTGATATAGAAGTTTTCTTTACATATAGCTGCTTAATTGTTTTATGATGAATACCATCCCAATGAACCATTTGTCACTAAGCATATCTCCCGCAAAAAGGACTTCCAGTGCCAGGCATTGTCTTACTCAAAACTGCAGGACTGTTACATATAGCCCTTGGTGCCTTAGATAAACACAGTTGCTTGAGATGAACAGACTATGGATCTGATCTGATTTTGATACAATATTCATATGTAAATATGTATAACAAATTCCTGTTCATTACCAAGGAAATCAGAAAGATTAGTACATACAGAAAAGCAAGAAAAAATAGAGATCATCATAACCTTATTATTCAAATATATCCACTGTTATAGTTAGGGTATATTTAGTTTTAATTGTCTTTCTTAGCCAGTCTCAACTTAATGTTGACTAGGCAGCCCACTCACATACTTGCAATATTTAGTTATAGTGTCTGTGAGAAGACAGAATGCTCATTATAAACCTCTCATCTCCCTGATTCTGTATCCATCTATCTATATACTTCTTTTTATCTGTTCATTACCTATTTTTTTTTTTTTTTTTTGAGTTGGAGTCTCACTCTGTCGCCCAGACTGGAGTGCAGTGGCCGCTCCCGGTCACTGCAACCTCGACCTGCTGGGCTCCGGTGATCCACCTCAGCCTTCCAAGTAGCTGGGACTACAGGCGTGCACTACCATGCCTGGGTAATTTTTGATTTATTGTAGAGATGAGGTTTTGCCAAGTTGCCCAGGCGGGTCTCGAACCCACGGGTTCAGACAATCCACTCACCTCAGCCTCCCAAAGGCATGGGATTACAGGCTGAGCCACCGAGCCCGGCTCATTACCTATTTTTATACACATCTACCAAACATATGTTCTCTTGCTTCCTAGCTTTAAAGTATGATTGACAAAGGAAAACTGTATATATTTGAGGTATACAATGAGATTATTTGATATACATTTACATTGTGAAATAATTACCACAAACAAGCTAATTCACATATTTATCACCTCACATGGTGGTATTTTTGTGATGAGAACACTTAATATCTCCTTTTTTAGCAAATTTAGAGAACACATTATAATTAACTATAGTTATCATGCTGTACATTAGAGCCCCAGAACTTTCTCATTTTATAACTGAAAGTTTGTACCCTTTGATCAAAATCTTCCCATTTCTCCGTCCCCTCCCCCAGCGACTGTCAGCTACTGTTCTACCCTCTGTTTCCAAGAGTTTGACTTTTTGTTTGTTTGTTTGCTTTTTTGAGTTGGAGTCTCACTCTGTCACCCAGACTGGAGTGCAGTGGCCGCTCCCAGCCACCACAGCCTCGACCTGCTGGGCTCCGGCGATCCTTCCGCCTCAGCCTTCCAATTAGCTGGAACTACAGGCGTGCACTACCGTGCTCGGCTGATTTTTTGATTTATTGTAGAGATGTGGTCTCGCCTGCCCAGGCGGTCTTGAACCCGCAGGCTCAGGCAATCCACTCACCTCAGCCTCCCAAAGGCGCGGGATTACAGGCTGAGCCACCGAGCCCGGTGAGTTTGACTTTTTTATATTCTACATATAAATTATCTCATGCTATTTCTGTCTGCCTATGTCTGGCTTATTTCACTTAGCATAATGTCTTCTGGGGTCACCTATATTGTCACAAATGGCAAAATTTCCTTTCCCTTAATATTCCTATTATATATATATATATATATATATACACATATATATATATATTTAATATTCCTATATTATATATGTATTTATATATATACAATGTGTATATTTAATACATTCTCTTTATGCATTCATCTGTTGATGGACACTTAGGTTGATTCCATACCTTGGCTATGGTGAATAATATAGCAATGAACATGGGGTGCAAATATCTCTTCAAAATACTAATTTCATTTCGTTCATTTTATTTCATTCCTACACCAGAAGTAGAATAACTGGATCATGTAGTAATACTACTTTTAATTTTTTGAAGAACCTCTGTACTGTTTTCTACATAACTGTATCAATTTGCATTCTTTTTTATTTTATGATTTTTTTTCTTTTGTTTTTATTTTAAAGATGTGGGGTACAATTCAGGGTTAGGTATACATATGTTCATTATGCAGGTACCCTTGTTAGTAAGGTGTGCCCCTCCCTCTTCTGGCAGTTTCCCTCAACTGCTAAACCCACCACCCTCTCCTGGCAGCTTTCCACTACTGCCAATCCCTTTCTTATGGTATTATAATTGTTCAAGGTACGCTTATGAGTGAGAACATATGGTACTCTGCTCTTTGTTTCTGTGATAGATCACTGAGTATGATAGACTCTAAATCCATCCAAGTTGCTGTGAAGTCCCTATGTTTGTCCTTCTTTATGGCTGCATAATATTCCATTGTGCATATGTACCACATTTTTAAAAATCCAGTCCACCTTCGATGGGCAGCATGATTGGTTCCATGTTTTTGCTATTGTGAATAGAGCTGCAACGAACATGCTTATACAGGTATCTTTTTCATAGAATGATTTGAGTTCCTCCAGGTATACTCCCAATAGGGAGATTGCTGGGTCATATGAAAGGTCCATGTCTAGTTCTTTCAGAAATCACCACACTGTCTTCCAAAGAGGTTGCACTAGTTTGCATTCCCACCAGCAGGGTAGAAGCGCTCCTTTTTCTCCACATCCTCGGTCAGCATCTGTTGTTCTTTGTTTTATTAATGATGGCCATTCTTACAGGGGTTAGGTGGTATCTCAATGTGGTTTTGATTTGCATTTCTTTGATGATGAATGAGGCTGAGCACTCTTTCATGTGTCTGTTGGCTGCCTGTATATCTTTTTTTGAGAAGTGTTTATTCATATCTTTTGCCCACTTTTTTTTTTTTTTTTTTGAGTTGGAGTCTCACTCTGTTGCCCAGACTGGAATGCAATGGCCGTTCCCGGCCACCGCAGCCTCGACCTGCTGGGCTCCGGCGATCCTTCCACCTCAGCCTTCCAAATAGCTGGAACTACAGGCGCGCTCTAACACGCCCGGCTAATTTTTGATTTATTGTAGAGATGAGGTCTCGCCAAGTTGCCCAGGCAGGTCTCGAACCCGCGGGCTCAGGCAATCCACTCATCTCAGCCTCCCAAAGGCGCAAGATTACAGGCTGAGCCACTGAGCCTGGCTTTTTGCCCACTTTTTAATGGGGCTGTTTGTTTTTTTCTTTTCAGTGCGTTTGAGTTCCTTGTAGATCCTAGATGTTAGGCCTTTGTCAGAAATACAGTGGGCAAATATTTTTTTCCCATTCTGTGGGCTGTCTTCCTGCTCTCTTGGTGGCTTCTTTGGCTTTGCAAAAGCTTGTCAGTTTGATTAGATCCCACTTGTCTTATTTCTTATGGTATGGGCACTTAGGGTTTTGATCAGGAATTGGTTGCCAGTTCCAATTTACATAAGGGTGTCTCCTGCATTTTCTAAGATCCTTATAGTCTGAGATTTTACGTTTAGGTCTTTGATCCATTTAAAGTTAATTTTTGTGTATGGTGATAGGTAGGGGTCCTGTTTCAATCTTCTGCATGTGATCAGCCAGTTTTCCCAGCACCGTTTACTGAATAGGTTCACCTCTCTCCAGTGGTTGTCATTGGAGGCTTTGTCAAAGATGAGTTGGTTGAGAAATTGAGGCTTTGCTTCTGGAATCTCTATCCTGTTCCATTGGTCTATATGCCTGTTCTTGTACCAATAGCAGGCTGTTTTGATTACTGTAACCTCATAGTAAAGTTTGAAGTCTGGAAATGTGATACCTCCTGCTTTGTTTCTTTTGCTGAGGATTTGTTTTAGTTATTGGTGGTCGTTATGTTTCCATATGAATTTCTGTATTGTTCATTTCCAGGTCTGAGAAGAATGATGTTGATAATTTAACGGGTATTGTGTTGAATCTGTAGATTCAAGATGGATATCTTAACAATTTTGATTCTTCCTATCTATGAGCATGGAATATTTTTCCATCACATTTGCATTCTTACCAACAGTGGACAAGGGTTTCTTTTTCTCCACACCCTTCCCAACATTTGTTAAATCTCTTGCCTATTTTATATTAGTCCTTCTAACAGGAGTATGGTGATAGCGCATTGTGGCTTTAACTTTCATTTACTCTTTTTAACATTTTTGGAAATAACCTCAAACTTACAGAAAAGTTGTAAAAATGTGACACAAAAAAACAAAATGTGATAGTATGAGATGTTATGTTTTGTACTGTGCTTATTTAATCATTTGTAGACTCTCTTCACATTTAAGTTTCTTGCTTCTTTTATAACTTTATATGAACAATTACAGTATTTTATTATTTAGATCTAAAACTAATTTATTTTTCCAACTCCAATCTTTTGCCTCCTTTCTTCTTTCTTCCTTCTCTCTTTCTTCCTCCTCCCTCCCTTCCTCTCTTCCCCTCTTCTTTCCTTCTTTCTTTCCTAATTTAAATAGGAACTAGAGGAAACTATTTTAACAATATAGTATTTTAAATGTGAATATAATAGCCCAATAATCTAATTGAATTTCTTACTATACAACTCCATACATGAAGGAAAGTGAACAAAATGCTTTGGAAGCTTTATTGTCTGGAAGTATTGAAGTTTCTTCAGTTATCATCTTTTAATGTTTTATCTGTCCTTAGCTTATATTTGAAATACCTATATCGTTTAAAACATTACTAACTTACCCATCCTGGATTCCATTCTAAGAATTTCAAACCTTTTTTTTTTTGCTGTTTCATGTCTATCTGCCATAGAAAGTGCTTTCTATGTTTGCAAGACTAATTGAATTACAGACACTGTAACAGCATCTTCAATATACATGTTATTTTTTCTTTAATAAAATAACTCTTGGCCTGGTCAGTGGCTCAGCCTATAACCCTAGCACTTTGGGAGGCCGAGGCAAGAGGATTGCCTGAGCCTGGGGGTTTGAGACCAGCCTAAGCAACTTGGTGAGACCTCGTCTCTACAATAAATCACAAAAACTAACCAAGTGTGGTGGTGTGCATACGTAGTTCCAGCCTCTTGAAAGGCTAAGGTGAAAGGATCGCCCCATGGGCAACAAGAGTGAGACTCTAACTCTAAATAAATAAATAAATAAATAAAATAACTTTTACTTTTACCTGAATGAATTACCATCCAGCTAAAGGATCATATTTCCAGGTGATGACATTTAAAATGATATGTAACCACATCTCACCCCAATCATAACAATTATCTGCTTGATCCAAAATTTTCTTTTTTTTCTAAAGACAGTCTTAGTGTGCTGGGTAAAGCAGTGCCACCAAGTTTTGACCAAAGAAGAGTGAGTAGAAGTGTTGGGTGCTTCTTCTTGGGAGGTCCCTGAAAAGGAAAGAGTTGGCCCTTTTTCCTTCTTTCTTCTAGGGTAAGGAATGAGGTGACTGGAGCTCAAAAGGCCATCTTGGATCAGAAAGTTGAAGTCATGTGCTAATAGTGGTGGAGCAGTAGGGAGGGACCTCAGTACTTGATGCCCTGGAGGCATTGCCACTGCATATTTCAGGACTTCTTTTGTATGAGAAAAAAACACATTTATATTTTTCTTTAGCAATTTTTTGGTAACATTTAAAATGATATGTAACCACATCTCATCCTAATCATAACAATTATCTGCTTGATCCAAATATTTTCTTTTTTCCTAAAGACAGTCTTAGTGTGTTAATGTTACTTGCGACCAAAAGGTCCTCACTGAGTTAGCTATTTGCTGTATAATAGAGTGTATAATTATGCACACTTATCCACGTGCGCACATATAACACATGTATATATGTACACTATTCATTGAAAAGGTATAGGATATAAGAGCATTTATACATGTATGCAAATATGTGTGCGTGTATAAAGTTCAGAGGTGAAGAAATCCTAAAACATTCAAAGGAACATATTTAGGTTCAGTCTTGGGAACAGGCTGTGAGCTAGAGGTGGCTTTTTTTAAAAAGTCATCTTTTAACTTAATGTTGTTACTTTAGCTCACAGCCTATTCCCAAGACTGAAACTAAATATGTTCCTTTGAACGTTTTAGGATTTCTTCACCCCTGAGCTTTATACACGAAAACTCCATCACATGCAAGAATAGCACAGCCCAACTTTTCAGTTCATGGTTTAGCATAATAATCACTAAGAAATTTTCAGGTTCCCTGTGGAAAGTGGAAGACTGAATACTACTCCCTTAATTAACCAAAGCCATAGAAATGATAATAAGACCACCTTTTAGCTCAGGAACTTGTGAATTGGAAATGTCTGGCAGGTGTCCTGCAAGAGACAATGTGGTCAGGAAAAGACCATCCTTTCTCTTCTCTCTTCCCATCAGGATCCCAGAAGTGTGAGTCTCCAAAGTAGAGATTACCCAGACTCTACCCTCTTTAATATATCAATCATTGTGAAGCTATATCAGTAAAGAGCAAAAGCTAGGCGGTTCTGGCATGTCACCCTCTCTTTTCCCTCTTCTTTCTCTAATAAACTTTGTTTTGTTTTGTTTTTTTTAAAAAAAAAGTCATCTCATATGTACTATATATGTACACTATATGTAAATATGCATATAGAAAATATACATTATATACACACTATATGTATACATACATTTACTTTTGAGAATGCTAGAAAATATTTCTAAGGATTAGAAATTATAATAAATTCAGACTCTGAGTCATATTTTAGTTTTGGTGGCCTTTAATGAAGTCGAAGAAGGACCACTAAACCTGATGGTGGCTGTCATTTTTTTAATCCATTTGTATTCCACATCATTCACATTGAATCTCTTTCTCTATACGATAGAATGTTAAGTGTTTTCACTTCATTCTAAGAATTGGAAAGAATTCAGAGAAGTTAAGGAACATTTCTAAGATCTAACAAATAAGAAGAAACAGGCAGAAAATAAGATTCTACTCCCTTCTCCAATCATTCATAAATCAACAGACATTTCCTGGGTATTTAACATGTAATATGCACACACTGCTGTGCAAAATATAAATGGGCTAAAACACAGCCCCTACCAAAAGGAGCCAGCTGGCTTAGAGGAGATACAAACAAAGGAACAAAATAATGTGGGCATGTTAGCCTGTGTCTGGCTTATTCTCAGAGCTGGTGTGTTCTAGATACAGGTGAAAGGAGTGGGATGAATCCCCAGGAAGCCTGCCCTGGAGAACGGGAGTGATGGGGGGGACAACTGGGGGGAAGTGCAGTTAGGCCTGGAGGTAAGGAAGGGGGTAGAACTGGAGAGGATGGGCATTCCATGGTAGACCTAATCAATATAAAAAATATGGGAGTGAGAAGGAGATCAACATGGGTGTGAGATAGCGAAGAAACCACCTGAAAAGGACTGTGGGAGTAGATCTACCAATGCAGAGATCAGGTAGGGCTGCAGGGTGAATCTGGGTTTACAGAGCCTTAAGAAGCCAGCACAGAGCCATGAGGGTTTGAGGCAAGGAACCTGTGGTGTCCAAAGACACCTCCTTTGTATATGGTTAAGGAGCCAAGGCATTTTCACTTCCTACTTTTGAAATAAAATGGACATTCCTTGTTGACTCAGGTTTATGATAAATAAAAAAAGAAATTGACTGGCTTAGAGGTTTGAAAACATTCCAGACTTTGTTTATACAGGGAAAGATTTTTCAAAGGTCAAACTTGAACTGCTGTAATCACCTTTATATATCTATGTTCAGTATTATTCTAGTTCCATAAACAAGCTTAAAATAGGAGTTGATAATACCATCAGATTTTAAAGGGGGCAGAGCTCCACATTTCTGCATATCTGCAGCCAAATTCACTTTTTTCAAGTGAGGTCAATGACTTTGAAGAAACTTTGCATTTTATGGAATGGGTTTTAGCAATTGTCCAGGAATGGCTCCAACTCCTTTTTTATGCAGAGTCCAGAAAAAGGCAGTAAAATTGTATACATTCACAAACAAACTTGCATACAAATATTGCATGAAAAATAGCATACCATAAAATAGTAAAATCCCATCTTTAGATTAAAAATATGTTTATAATGCATAAGAAAAAATATAAGGAATACATAGTCATGTTTTTTTCTTAGGGTTAGAATTGCAGATGGCTTTTTATTTTCTTTTTTGTGCTTATCTGTATTTTTAAATGTTTCCACAAGAAATGTGTATTCCTTGTGTAGTTTTTCTTCTAGTTAGTACCTAAGAACATAAGAATTTGGATCTACATGAAATGCTAAAAAATAGATGTGTTTAGGACAGAATCAGAAAGGGATTTTATCTTTATGGCAGAGGAATGGGGAAAAAGTGCCAGGATTTTTTCCATTAAAATAAGGACATGTTAGTAAATTACAACCTAACTGTTCTCATATATAAATGTTTCTGATGACTTTGGATAAGTCCCCTAAACTTCTCTGGGCCTTTTCCCCCATATATATATATATATATATATATATATATATATATATATA
>NW_007246958.1:1466557-1509440 GCF_000164805.1 Carlito syrichta
TATATATAATGAAACCCTGGTTAATCTTAATATTCCTTCTAACTTGAAAAAAATTACTATGACTGGTACCTTTCTTGACAATCATGGGACTTAAACTAACTTTGACCACCTTTCTGTCTTAATGCTAAAAGAAGGTTCTGATCCTTACCTACATATCCAGAAAATAACATATTACCTTGGAGATTTAAACTTAGCCAACAAGGGCAGACAGTAGGATTTTTCTTATAACTGGAAAATTCCTTATTCCCTAGGACAAACTCAACTATAACAATTGCTAAAGAAAAAGTCAAGTTAATTACTGAATTTTCTAATTTCAGACAGAATAGTACCTTCCTATATTAATTCCTTTTCCCTTTGTTCCAGGAAAATTCCCCATCCTTGGATCTATGCCCAGTGGCTTGTGCTTTGTCCTTGGAGACACTGTTTGGCAAGGTTTAATTCACAAGATAAAAAGATAATAGGAAAGCGGTGTGCCTACCCATAGTCTTTTAATATTCTTTTCCCTATGACTTTCCTCAATTGCTGTTATATCTGCCATTTCCCTTCTAATTCTTCTCATTCTTCAAACTTTAGCATCCAATTTCCCCTTGAAGCATTACCCAAACTACTTTGCCCATAATAACAAGCTCCCGTGTAGGAGTTTTTATGCACTTATCTCTAATCCCACACAATTGAACACTCAAGCTCTCTTCTTGTCTGTGTTATTATCTATCTATTTCTCTGAATAAGCCTTTTCACTTCAGCTGAAATATGAAGACCTCAATAATAGAAACAAAGTCTTTAACTTCTCTTACTGCCCCAGTAATGCTTGGCTATTGTTTAGGTTACAGAAGATGACAAAAAACAAACAAACAAAACCCACTTTTTGATTGATGAAAGAGTCACCAATTACTGATCAAGTTTACTTTTGTCAGGAACTGGAATCCAACATAATGCCTACAGCAGGTATAGTCAGAGACCAACACTTAGACCTAAAAGTTCAATCTCATGATTTTTGTGGTTCAGGAAAAAGGGGCCTGCCTTTATTATCACAAATACCAACTAGTCTCTCCCTCACTACTCCAGTAGGAGCCCTGTGGAGACTGGAATAAGTTGGACTTCTGGTAAAAGGTTTAAATGAAAGCAAATCAGTAAAAAAGTAGCATAAAAGTAAACTACATGGGTGCTTTGAAAAATAAGAAGGGAGAGAAAAGGTAATCGATTTTGGACTATCATAGAACCAGAAAACTGGAATTATTCCAATGAAGCAAAATGCATTAAGTAATTGTACCCATTTTCTGTCAGGGAGCAATGGGTCCTGGAAGAAGAAAGAATGTGCCATAGGGGAATACTCCAGTTCCCATGATGCACAGCTTTCTTCTCTTCATGCCAGTAATATACTTCCATTTTTATGTTGCACAGTTCTAAAATCAACATTAAGATTAAAACCAAACAATCAAACCAAAAGAACATACCCGCTGGTTCAACTTTGGGTTAATATTAGGAATGACTCATGAGGCAATTCCTGAGAACTTACAACGTTATGTGACATGGTAGTACTTTGTACAATGGGTTTAAAATCCTTCACGGACTCTCTTAAGGTCTAAAAAACATTTTTGTTAAACAATCTTCTAAACTGGTGCTCTTAATCAGTTATGACCAACGTTGCATTGTTATTGCATTTGGTTGTGTGTGGTCCACTGGAAATAGTGTCGTCATCTAAGACCTAGGCAGGTCGGATCTGCCCCATGATGCTGTGGTGAGAACAATACTAGGATAATGTCTATAGTTACTATTTTACAGGTGATGTTATGAATTCAGTCGTTACTTATTGAGATTTTCTACATCTTCAAAACATTTTAGGGAGCTAAAGAAAGACTTGTTGGCCAGGGACTCCTGTTAGTTTAGTTTAAGTGAGACAACAAAGTAAATCCTCTAGACACACCCTGGTTCAGAATGTTGTATAACATACATGGCATTTATTGAGTAGCTCATTTCACACCTATACAATAGGACACTAATTTTACTTCTTCACTAATTATTTCAGTAAATCAGCACTTCATGAGTCACCGTTGTAGAAACAAACAGCAAACGTTCTGGTTTTTTCCCACTGAATCTCCAGTGTAGGATTAAAAAGACTTCAGAAGAAAGAAACTACATTCCCAAAGCAAACATTACAGAAAGGGGCTAGAATGACATTCTTCTCCAAGTCCTTACAGAAGCTTGACTTGTCCTCCGAAAAGTAAAGTATGACTGTTAAGATCTACATTTGCAGATGTTTGGGGGGTTTGGGTAATTTGCTTACAATCATCTCTAGTAAGTGCTAGAGTGATGTAGCTAAGTGTGATGCTCACATGTTCGAAGCTTATGAGAAGCTTCCGCAATATTTACTACTTGCTTTACACCAATAGAACAAAACAAAAAACAGATGTGTTTGACTGTTGTTCACTCTAGTGAAGAAAAAATAGAGGAAACCCAGAGACATCCCACTGTCAGTGCAAAACAACTTTAAAAGTCTTTAGTAGCCACACACACAAAAAAAAACCCCCAAATGTGAGCAACCCTCTTCTCAGGCCAGTGGGTTTATTCAAATATGATTTGTAGAGCTTCCTTTAAGTTTCTGGTAAGTCTGTGTAAATAGCTCATTTTGGAATTGCAAAACATTATGACCAAAAGATTACCTTTCTCCTTTCCCTTTGTTCCAAAGCTCTATCTTTTATACTATAACAGTATTTCCCAAATGCATATTGATATCAATAGGTGCACAGAGGAAAAAATAAAATAAAATTTGAAAGGTAAATTAAGAAAATGTTGGAATACATGTAATATGTGTTATTCTGCTTTAGAAATTTTCCAAGATATAACCATGTTCATGAACTTGTTATCAAGTGTATTTGTCCACAGGACCTTTTTTTGGACTATGTTATGTCCACTGGGACATACTTTAAAAAATAATGCCCAATGCAAAAATTCAAAGTTAGTACCATGGAAGCTCTATAAGTCTCAGGGTTTCCAAGTTTTGTAGGACCTAGGATGGAGCTCCAATCTATTACTGTAAACCTTGTGACTAACTAATAACTGAAGAAAATGCTTCCAAAATGAGCTAAATAGATTTATATTAACATAAGTGAAATAAATATATACAATGCTTGTTGAAGACATCTTCAGCAACAAATGTAGATCTTTCCATGACTGACTCTTTTCTATCAGTCAGGACTTCTCTGACTATCCAGTCCTCTTCTTACCCCCTTCATATTATATGTTTTTATCATATAATCCTGTTTAATTTTCCTCATAGCACTTATCATCTGAAATTATTTTATTGTTTTGTCTAGACTTTGAATATAAGATTCATGAAAGTTTGGTCTTACTGATATTTCCAATAGTTGCTATAGTGCCAAGTATGTAGATAGAAAGTTGTTTCATTCTTTCATGTATCTGTTGGTTGTTCCTATGTCTTCTTTTGAGAAGTGTCTATTCATGTCTTTTGCCCACTTTTTAATAGGGCTGTTTGTTTTTTTCCTTTTGGCATGTTTGAGTTCCTTGTAGATCCTAGATGTTAGGCTTTTGGCAGATAAACATTTGCCAAATATTTTTTCCCATTCTATGCCCGTCTCCTTGCTCTCTTCAAGGTTTCTTCTGCTTTGCAAAAGCTTTTCAGTTTGTTAAAGTCCCACCTGTCTGTCTTATCTCTTATGTCATGGGCTTTTGGGGTTCTGTTCAGGAATTGGTTGCCTATTCCAATGTCTATAAGTGTGTCTCTTTCATTTTCTAAGAATCTTAATAACCAAAGAAGTGTACATTAAAACCACACTGAGATACTACTTAACTCCAGTCAGAATGGCCATCATTAATAACTCAAAAAGCAATTGTAGCTAGAGAGGATGTGGAGAAACGGGAACACTTCTGTACTATTGGTGGGAATGTAAATTAGTACAACCTCTGTGGAAAACTGTGTGGCAGTTTTTAAAAGATCTAGATATTGACCTTCCATACAACCCAGCAATTCCCCTTCTGGGAATATACCCAGAGGAACTCAAATCATTCTACAAAAAAGATACCCACATATGCATGTTTATTACAGCATAATTCACAATAGCATAAATATGGAACCAACCATGCTGCCCATCAAAAGTGGACTGGATTAAAAAAATATGCTACATATACACTATGGAATATTGCACAGTCATAAAAAAGGACAAAATTATGGACTTCATGGTAATTTGGATGGATTTAGAATCTATCATACTCAGGGATCTATCACAGAAACAAGGAACTGAATACCACATGTTCTCACTCATAAGTGAACCTTGAACATTTGTCATAACTTTACAAGAAAGACTGGCCATAGTGGGCCACCGCCAGGGGAGGGAGGGAGGAGGGAGACACATAACATCACCAAGGGTACCTGACCCTAAATGAGGCTAAGTAAGGACCAATGGGAGGCCCAAACTTCACCTGTACATAGACCACTTATGTATCTAATCCTGACTTGTACCTCGCATCCTTAAAATAAAATATAAAAAAAGAAAGTTGTTTTATTCATTCATGTATTTATTCACTCAACAAATATTTACTAAACACTCATCATGTGCCCAAAACCATTCTAACTCTGAATGCAACAGTAAGTAAAACAGACGTCAGTTCACTCCTTGAATTGTTTGCACATTTGATTTTTCTTTTAATTAAATGAGTCTTTGCCTTTCCGTAGGAAATGGAATATTCCAATCCATTGTGGTTATTATTTAAAATTCAAAGTATTAATAACTAATTTATGTAATTTTGAAAACATAAATTTTCATATGACTAAGGTTTTTTGTAGTTAGTAGTAATTTGTCTAAAATTAAAAGGTCAAAAAGTTTATATATATTACCTCATTTAATCCTAATAACCAACCTGTAGAATGGAGACTACAAAGTGAGATTATGGAAATAGTTTTCCCAAGACACTTAACTAGTAGATAGATAATATCCAAATATAAGACCAGTAGCTCTAAAATCAAAGCCCACAATCTTTTCTACCATACCTGCTGCCTACTTGTGATATAGTTTAACCCAATAGTTATAAACAGAGGAAAAAAGCTAGAAGCATCAAAAAATGACTTAAGTCAATGGGCCCCTTGGGTTGTATTTTTTAACCATGTGAATTCTTTGCATTTATTCCCCTTTCCCAGGCTCTGGGCAATCATCTTATTACCTCCCAAAGATCCTGTCAGGAAAGCAAGCAGGCACCTGCAAACCTCAGGGGTGGTGACTTCTGTGTGTCTGACACCTACTTGTCTTCCTGGTGAATAGCTGGTGTATTTCATTATATGGATACTGCGAGGGGAAGATAAAATCAACAAAGGAGCCAAAAAAGAAAAGAAGATAAGGAGAAAAAGCCAAGTTTAAAGTGAGCTAAATTTAGAAATCATTGTTTGAGTTATAAAATTTGTTTTGTTTTCCAATAGTCCAGGTTCTGCCACTAGCTTAACGTGAGACCTTATCAAGTCTGTTTGCCCTTCTATGTGTCAGGCTGATGACAAGCTGAGGTGTCAAGCCAGTCTTGGACGCTGAACTCTGACTTCTTTAATGTGGGATAATGAGCCCTTGTATGTTTACAAAGGCTGTTACATCACGGTTAACTTTGGATTTTTCCATTATATACAGCCAAATATAATCCTAATTGATGCAATCAGTGTATATTTTTAGTATTAAAAAAGTACATATGAAAGAACCCCTTGAGAAATTACAAAACACTGAAGAGATTTAAAAATAGCAGTACAAATGGGGATAAGAAAAAAATAATAAAGAAGGAAAGACGAGGAAGAAGAAAAAGAAAAAGAGGAGAAAGCATGAGGAGACTGAGTATGAAGAAAACAGGAGGAAGAGGAGGAGCAGCAGGAGGAGGAAGAAGATGAAGGAGCAGGAGAACAAGAACAATAAAAACAAGAAAGAAAAAGAGGAGGAGGAGGAAGGAGAAGGAGGAGGAATCACAGCAGCAACACAAACAAGAACAAGAAGGAAAATATTCTCCTCAACTATAGACTGAAACTCTTTAACTGACAAATCACATCTGCCAAAGTCTAGGTAACCATGGAGGTCTCCTTACTCATTGACCACAATTTTTCCCAAGGATTTCATTGTTGTATTCTGCTGTCATTTCTGCCAAAATCCATAAAACTACGGTCCAAAATTCCTATTGCATATAATGATCCAGTAACATTTTTTTCTCTTGCAAATTAACTTGATCCACCCCATAGCTCATTCATTAACTATGTTTTTATCAATTGATACTTTGATACTTACTAATCTAAGTGTTCTGCCAAGGTTTACAAATGGGACTTCTTTCCATTTTTCTCACTGAGGCCAAAATCTTCCTAGAGTTTGTATCTGGCTTTAATATTCCTTTTAAGCTTCAAGTCAAAATCTTTTCTCTCTGCCCCCTTGACCCTCCCCTGTGGAATTAAGTTGGCCCTGTTACCAGTCTACAGGTCTACCCCTGCCCACAGGCGACTAGTTAGAAGGAACTTGTGGTAGGATGATGGCCATCCCCTAAAAGTACACAATACTGCTCGCCACACGGATCCTTGGCTAGGGTGTATACTTGCTTTGGCTGGCAAAATAGGAGAAGAACGCAACTTGAGAAACAAAAAGTCTTCTTTTCATTCCAAGTCCTTGAACAGAAAATGATTCTTTGGCAGAAGAGAAAAGATGAGGGGAAATCAGGAGAGAAGTCACAGGAGAAGGAGGAAAAAGGAGGAGGCATGATCTGCAGGGAATGGGAAGAGGAACAAGTTGGTGTGTGAGGATGGCCCAGCCTCTCTGCCATCAATACTTCCCATCAGCCACAAAAAGGGACCAAAGAGGAGCCAATGAAGCGTCCTGGACCATTCTAGCTTTCTTTCTTGTTGGCACAGGATAAAGATTTTCAGCAGCAATCAGCACATTACCTGTTTATCAATCCTATATATGTGATCTTCATTTGAGGCCTGTGTCTTTGCATCAGCCAAATTTGACTTGCCTTGTATGAATAATCACCTAATGGAACTTCCAACACCAGCCGGCCTTGTCTTCCACTCACAACATTCAGAAGCCCTCAGGGACCCATCAAGCTTGCAGGGAAAAGTTAGACAGGAAGGGGAAGCCTTCAGGCTTGGGATTTGTGTGAACTAAACAAAATCAGCCTGCAATTCTCCCTACACTGTCACGGTGGTCAGATACTCTGTTGGCATCCTACTATTCATTAAACACTAACTTACTCCCTCATTGCTCAATCTTTTGGGTTGGCAGCTGTCTCCAGGTTTATGTTTCTACATGTGTCTCTCCTTCAGTAACCTTCATTTGTAGGTTCCAGTGCCTATTGTGACTACACTGAGCCATTTCTTTTCACTTCATATTGCTGTCAGCTCAGTCTTGGATCTGCCATTCTTCACCTGCCAGCCTTTTTCCTTCTGCGGATAAGCTATTTTTTTTTTCTAGCCTGAGAATTAGAAAGGAGCTAATCAACCCCTGAGCACTTCACAATCATCATTTTGCATTCTTATTTTCTTCTGTGCTAGAGTAGAAGTCAAAAGAAAAAAAAAAAAACTTGTTAAGGAGATTCGCATGTGAAACCTCCTGTTTTTGCAAGTCAGAGGGTAGTGATTCTAATAATTCTAGCCCCTTTCTCCAGCCTCAACCTGTTTCTGGCTTTTGAAGCTAGTGCTTGTGTCATTATTAATTTGTACCAAACGGATGCTTAGCAACAAACATGAAGTATTAAATACAAAGTTACTTTCTGAAGGAGCTCAGATTACAAAACAAGCACCTTGGGACAAAGCTCTTGAAGAACCATGTAAATAGAACATAAATACTTGAAGGACTTATAAAGATATTTCACAACATTCCATTTATTGATGGATGAGCTACAATAAATCAAATTAAAAAATTTAAACTAGTCTAAATTAATTTGGTTTCATTTCATTTTTATGGTATTTGTACTCTATCTAAACTGAGAAAACTCAGTTCAGTTTTCTTCATGGCATGGTAACAGAAATAATTTTCAAGTGATGTTGAAGCTTATTTAAATCAGATCCAAAGGACAAAACAGCATTTAAATTGTGTTATATAACTCTTATGTCAACATACAGGAAAAGTTATTTGCTGAAATGAACAACCTCCAAATGTTAGTGGCTTAAAATTGCAAAAGTGTATTATTTACTATTTTTATATTTCAATATGGGTTGTGCTGGGAGGAAATGACCCTTCTCCACAGAGTTACTCAAGGATCCAGGCTTCTTCCATGTGTTGCTCCATCATCCCCTGGGGTCTCAGAGCCATCACTGAATCCTGGAATCCTACCACCGGTAGGTGGAGGAACAAAGCAGAGTAGTGCATGGAAGGTTTTTTTGTAGACTAGGCATAGAGGTAAGTTGTACATTACTTTTGTCCACATTCCACTGGTCCAAACCCAGTTACACAGCCACACCTAACTGTGAGGGAGGCTACAAAATGTAACGTAATTTTGTGCTGCTGTATTTCCCAGAAGAAACAGAAGCTAGTTTGGTGGGAAAAGTTTCAGGAGACCTCAAGAGATTGGAAAAAACTCCTTGTTCAGCAAAGACAAACCAGACAGAGATAGAAGAAAGAGTCTGTATGAAAGGGCAAAGACACAAAGCAAGGGGTCTGCACTTTCTCCTTGTGTCTTTCTAGCATGAAAACAGATATCGATAGCAACATTTAAAAGGGCTGAGAGCACATCTCAGATGTTGGCACCTCCCATGGGTTCTGAAAGGTATGAATGTGATGCCCACCTGAGAGGTGGCACAACTCCTCAGTTACTCTTTTGACAGCAGCTGTTATTTCAGCATATATTGTGTTTAATAATGTTTGTACTCTGCTATTTTACATAATTTTCTATGTTTAATTTTATTCATATAATCTTATGATAAGGATGTATGCTCCCGATTTCAGAAAGTCCCAGGAACATGTAGGGTATGTGTGTGTGAGTTGGTGAGAGTAATGAATGATTGTTGAGATGGGAAATAGGTACTGGGCTAAAATATTCTAGCTAGAGCAATCTTTCACAGAAACTAATTGCCTGAGAGAATTTGGTGAAGGTTGAATGAACTCTTTTTTCCCTCAATTACATAATCAAGCATTATAAATGCTGGTTATTCCTACTGGTGACTGTCTTGTTGGAATATTTATCTAAATTCTGTAGCATGTATCACAGTTGTCATCTTCTACACCACAATTCACAGTTCTGAAGATTGGTCCTGTGGGATAACAGAATGTTGATGGAATTCAGAAGATATTTTCAGAGTGAAATCACTGAAGAATCTTGATAACATGACTAACAGCTAAACAAAGCAAATGCTTCTGAAGACTGTTTGTCTCCTTTCTCTGATTATATGTTATTGATGGCAGTGTAGGAAGCATGTGAACATCTAGATAAAACAGATGTTTAAGGTAAAAAAAACTAAAAATGTACTAAATTACCCTCCTGGTGGATGGTACTGTTCCAAGATGTTTAAAAAGTCTCAGATATGTTTGGGCTTATAAATTACTGAGAGAGATAATTGCCTCTTGGTGTTTAGAGATGTGGGAATTTGAAAAGTTGCAACTTAGTGTCTGAAATGTCTGTCTGACTCACTCCTTGGGGGAAAAGCACTGACAGTGACTTAGGGGAGGAAGCAAAGATAGATTCTGTGGTCACAATGAATCCTTACTCTCCATCTATTATCTCTGTGACTTTAGGCACATTAACCCATCTTTCTGCGCCTCAGTTTCCTCTTTTGAAAAATGAAGATAATGTTATTATCTACTTCGAAAGAATGTGATATGAGTATGTGATATGAGAAGGGCAGGGAGGCGATATAGTCTACAACCTCCATTACTAGGGACATCCTTGAGGACAAGTGCTCTCTCTCTCTGTCTCTCTCTCTCTTTTTCTCTCACCTCAGTGCTTGACATTCTCTTGGTTCATAGTAGAATGTATGAATAAACAAATGTCTTCAAACTTATCTCCGGCTTTTCAAGAAGCCACCTTGAATGACAGACACATTATGATATAAAAAGAGCTCAGCAAAATCACAGTGTGTTGTCTTACAAATTGAATTGTGATTTTGGGGTTCACCGAGAAACATTTTTTATGAGGTTTAAGTTATTTATGCTTCAGACTCTGACCTATGAGGGATAATTACTTACTTTTACTTTATTTTTTACTTGTTTTCCCTTTTGGCCAGATGACAAATTAACACAGCATGGGAAAAGAGTCCTAAAAATGCAGCTTGGGGACTAAACCACCATTTTCGTCTTTTATGTTTAGTTTTGATCTTGACCTCTCTGAAAAGAGTGTTTTCATTGTGGCCTCTTCTACAGCAGACAGCAGAGAAGCTAGAGACCGCTCTAAAATTTTAGTTAGAAAATAACTGATGTTATTCACAGCAAACTGTCCAAGGAGAATGGGACATACCTGGTCACAGATAAGAGACTTGTTTATCTGAAACCGTGACTGAGAATCAGGATGTCTGAGACAGGAAAGGCTGAGGGAAGTGCTTCTATTTTCCAGAAGAAAAACACAGATAGGTGTCCAAAAAAAAGGACAACTACAAGTTTCCTGGGTATGACAGTGCTGAGAGCTACAGTGAATGTTTTACTCAATTTTCAGGGGGCAGGAAGTTTTAAAATCATGATTATATCTTATAATTGTATGATGCTTGCCAGGCAATCAAGTTCAGAAAGTGATTTGATCTAAACAGCAGTGTGAAGTAGCAGGTATCCTTGTTTTATGGGCTAAGAAACTATGGCTAAGAGATCGAGTAGAAGCAGCTAGTGAATGGCTGGAGCCAGAATTTGTATGGAGAGATTTGGGTAGAAATTCAGTAATATCTCCACTACTCTCTGCTGCCTCACCCTTCATTTCTTCATGACAAAAGGCACAGAAAGACCTGTAGCAGTGACTTATTAACCTTCCAATTCTGCCTTCAGTGGGCACCCATTGATGCAATATTTTTGCAACTGGGTGTGTGTAGAGCAGTCTCAGGATGTGAGACATTGGAGTCTAAGAGCTCCTCTAGTCTAGTTCAGCCTTCTCATGTGACAAAGGAGAAAACCCACAAGGCGTGACTCTGCTGGGCTGCAGAAAGTTGGTTTAGAGCTTTTTTCTCCAGCCCTACTCTTCAGTCCTGGAATGAGGCCTTCTTCTTTATTCTGGGATCTCTCAGCAGGAGAGTGGCTGGTCGCTGTTGAGTGTTGCAAAGAAAAACACTGCCCTAGAACTCTTTTGACTTTAGTGAAAGCTCTGCTTTCATTTTTTTCTGATGAGGAAATAAATTGAAAAGTAAAACAATACTGCTTATTTTTACCAGTGTTGGCAACAAGAATCCCTGGTTTCTTATCTAAAGTCACTCAAGAAAGTATTGTAAGGAATTTCAGAATGCTGATTTTATGAATCAACTTGTCCTATTTCTTGGAACAGAAGACCAAAATCAATATTTCCTTGTAAATATGGTTCTTATTTGTTCTTGAAAGAGGAAAAGTAAAGCATAGAAAGTATTTACACGATGCCAACTACTAAGTCAGAATCAATCAATGTTTAGCATTGACTTATTAGTATTATCTTGAACCCATGACATCGCTCTATCAAGGAACATAAACTTTCAGAATTTTCTAACATAGCAGGGTAATTGTTCTGGTTGGTCTTCCCTTTGTTGGACTAGAAGAATGGAATTAAGCTACTGCTATCACTTTCTGGAAACATTTCCATTTCCAGCAATTTCTTATGGTTTAGATAGGCTGTGGGTTTTATGACCAACTTTTTCAGAACAAAGAGAATTGAGTTTCAGGGACACTGCTGGGAAGCCCGGAGAAGTGGGGAGCAAAGAGAGGTTCTCTCTAGCCTAGCAAGAACTTCTACTAGGCTGGAAAGGGTGATATGGCTGAGCCCTGGAGACCTAAGTTCTGAGAGATCTGATGGAGCTGCAACACCAAAGGAGTCGGGGCAGATAGGATCACAGAAGCCTGTGTTCCTACCCATGTTGAGTGAGGCCCAGAAGCTTCAGGACACCATGGGATTTCAATGACAACAATGATGCCAGAGGCCAACTTCAAACCTTGGGGAATGGAGGCACTAATGCTTCTTTCTAGGCAACAGGTAACATCCCTAATGTTGTTGTGTTGTTGGGAAGGGTAGGGCGTCCTCAGAATTAACTACTCAAACAGAATTTGCAGCTGGTCCCAAAGAACAGGAACTCAGAATTAGGAATTGTAGGAGTACTTTAGTACAAAAGAAGCTGTATCTTTTGCACTTCTACCTTGTATTCTGAGTCATACTTACCACATTGCTTATTCTTCATAATAGTCTTTTAAAACAGCTTTATGGAGATATAATTAATATGCCATATAATTTACCCATTTAAAGTGTAAGATCAATGACTTTTACTATATTTGCAGAGCTATGCATTTCCACAATTTAAACATTTTTCACTGGAAGTTTCCAGTGAACAACACAGTACTATTAACTATAGTCACCATGTTGTACATTAGATCCCCAGAACCTATTCATCTTATAACTGGAAACTGATAGCCTTTGATCATCTTCCTACTTCCCCCACTCCTCAGTTCCTGGCAACCACCATTATTTGCTTTTTAAGAAGTAGATCTTAAATGCTGTCACCACAAACAAAAGCAAAAACAAAAAACCTCAGGTAACTATGTGAGATAATGGATGTGTTAATTAACTTGATTATGGGAGTCATTTCACATAATGATAAGTACATATCAAAGCAAAAAAAAAAAAACAAAAAAAACTCATTCAGCCCCAAAGAAATCCTATACTTCTTAGCTATTACCCACTCACACATCTCATGTAATCACTAATTAGTAGATTAGGTCACCACTAATCTACTTTCTTTCTTTGCAGATTTGTCTTTTCTGGATATTTCATATAAATGGAATCATACGACATGCAGTCCTTCATATTTGGCTTCTTAGCATAATGCTCAAAGTTCATCCATGTTGTAGCATTTATCAATACATTATTATTTTTTTCTTTTTTACATGTAATTTTAGGTTTACGGTAAAATTTAGAAGGTACAGAGATTTCCCATACATTCTCAGTATTTCTTTTTATTATTAGATAGTATTACATTATGGAGATATACCACATTCTATTTATTTGTCTGTCTATTGATGCACAACTGGGTTCTTTCTACTGTTTGGTTATTATGAATAATGCTACATTTGTGCTTTTGTTTGAAAATCTGTTTGAATTCTCTCAAGATAGACCTCAGAGTGGACTTTCAGGATCATATGGTATGAGTAACCATTTGAGAAACTATCAAATTGTTTTCCAAATCAATCCCATCGTTTTTCATTCCTATCAAGTATGTGAGGATTCCGATTTCTGCATATCCTCACCAACACTTGTTTCATGTGTCTTTTTGGTGATAGTTATCCAAGTGTGAACGTGTGAAGTCGTATCTATAGTCTTAATTTACATTACACTGATGACTAATTATGCTGAGAACCTTTTCATGTGTGCATGCTTATTGGCTATTTGTTTATCCTCTTTGGAAAACGATCTATTCAGATCTTTTGACCATTTAAAAATTGGATTATTTGTCTTATTATTGAGTTGAAATATTGAGTTGGAATAATTCTTTAACATGTATATACATATATATGTACATATGTAGGTTCAAGTCTCTATTCAGATATATGATTTACAAGATTTTTCTCCCACCCTGTGGCTTGTCCTTTCGCTTTCTTGGTAATGTCCTTTGAAGCACAAAAGTTTTACATTTTGGTGACATCCACCTTATCTATTTGGTTCTTGTGCTTTTGATATTATTAATATGTCTAAGACACCATTGTCTAATCTAAGGTAATAAAGATTTACACCTATATTTTTTCTAAGAAATGTATAGTTGTAAGTCTTATATTTAAAAATTTGATTTAGTTAGAGTTCATTTTTACAATATGGTGTAAGGTAGGGGTCTCACTTGATTCTTTTACATGTGGATATCCAGTTGTTCCACACGATAGCCTTTTGAATTAAGATTGTATTATACCTATTTGATATTTGAAGAAATTGAGCCTCAGAGAACTAAAGTGATCAGCTCACTATCATGATAGAGCTAAATGGCCACACTAGAATTTGAGCTTGAGTCTTCTCACAACGCAACCAGTATTTCTTCAGTTATGTTACATTTGCCACCCGATCTCCTATTTCCAAACACAATGAACCTAGAAGTCAAACTTTTTTTTTTGCTATTTTGAATTGTTATTATGTTTACATTTAAAATGAAGGAACGTAAGCTATGCTAAATCAGCTTTGCCATGGTTAGCTTCAGACACTAATAAAATAATAAGAAATATTACATTAGTTATGATGGAAAATGTTTTGTGCAATCTATGAATCCAATTAATAAAATACACAGTAGCTGTTTGACATGTTGAGAGGGAAGGAATGAAACACTTTGGTTTCTTTTAGATGAACTTAATTCACACTGAGGTCATTAAATTAAGAGAGAGCAGTTTGAAACAGTATTTGTGTTCAGGTCCTTTGTTCATTTTAAAATAGGGTTGTGTGTTTTCTCATTATTGAGTAGTTTGAGTCTCTTGTGCATTTTATACACTGTATGATTTGCAAATATTTTCTCCCAATCTGAGTTGTCTCTTTACTCTGTTAACTGTTTTCTTTGATATGCAGAAACTTTTTAGCTTGATGCAATACCATTTACCTATTTTAGCTTTTGTTGCTCATGCTTTTTGGATCATATCCAAGAAATTTACCACAGAATGAAAATGGATCCTTATCTCCATGGAGGTTTTCTTATATGTTTCCTTCTGGTAGTTTTACAGATTCAGGTCTTATGTTTAAGCTTTCAATCCATTTTGAGTTGTTGATGCTCGTGTAAGGGGTGAGATAAGGATCCATTTTCATTCTTCTGCATTTGAATATCCAGTTTGCCCCATAGCATTTATTGAAGAGACTGTTCTTTTTTCATTATGTGTTTTTGACATCTTGTCAAAAATCAGTTGAGCACAGGTATATGGGTTTATTTCTGAATTTTCTATTTTATTCCATTTGTTAATATGTCTGCTTTTTTTATGCCAGTAGCACACTGTTTTGATTACTAGAGCTTGTAATATATTTTGAAATCTGATAGTGTGATGTCTCCAGCTTTGTTCTGTTGTTTACAGTTGCTTTGGCTATTTGGGGTCTTTTTTGTGTCATATAAATTTTAAGATTCTATTTCTATGTCTGTGAAGAATAACATTGAAAAAAAATTGTTTTGAGTTGGACTCTCACTCTGTCACCCAGGTTGGAGTGTAGTGGCATGCTCACGGCCACCCCAGCATTGACCTTCTGGGCTTAGGTGATCCTTCCACCTCAGCCTTCCAAGTAGCTGAAACTACGGGTGCATGCTACCATGCCTGGCTAATTTTTTAATTTATTGTAGAGATGAGGTCTCACCAAGTTGCCCAGGCTGGTCTCAAACTCGTGGGCTCAGGCAATCCTTTCACTTCAGTCTCCCAAAGTGCTGGGATTACAGGCTTGAGTCACCACGCATGGCCAAACATTGAATTTTTGATAGCTGCATTGCAGCTGTAAATTGCTCTGGGTAGTATGAATAACTTAACAATATTAATTATTTCGATCTATAAACATGGTATATCTTTCTAGTTATTTGTGTCATCATCAACTTTTTTCAGCAATGTTTTATAGTTTTCAGTTTACAAAACTTTCATCTTCTTGATTAAATTTACTCCTGAATATTTTATTTTTTGAGAGTATTGTAATTAGGATTGTTTTCTTAATTTATTTTTCAAATAACTTGTTGTTAGTTTATAGAAACACTACTAATTTTTGTAAGTTGATTTTCTGTCGTTAGTTTATAGAAACACTACTAATTTTTGTAAGTTGATTTTCTGTTGTTATGATTTTCTGTTGAAATGAAAATTAAAGCCACAAAGAGGTATCTTCCCACCTATTAGGTTGGCTATTGTCAAGAAAGATGAAAGATAACAAGTGTGGTGAGAGTGTGGATAAAAGGGAATCCTTGTACACTGTTGGTGGGAATGTAAATTAGTATTGCCATTTAAAAAACAAACTCATTTCTGAGTATATATCTGAAGGAATTTAAATCAATGTCAGAAAAATCTTCACTTCCATGTTCATGGCAGCATTATTCACAATAGCTAAGATATGGAAACAATTGCAGTGCTCAACAATGGATAAATGAGCTTTTAAAATGTGGTATATGTACACAATGGAATACTATTTAGCCTTTAAAAAGAAGGAAATTCTGTCATTTGCCAACAACATAAAGAAACATAGAGAACATTATGCTAGGTGAAATAAGCCAGGCCTGGAGAAATAAATATTGCATGATCTTACTTACATGTGAAATCTTAAAAAGCTGAACCCATAGAGTAGAGAGTAATCATGGTTAAAAAGAGATGGGGAAGGTGAGTAGGGCATGAGGGAAGGTGAGATGTTGGTCAAAGGGTATAAAGTTTCAGTTAGACAGAAGGTTCTGGTGATCTCTTGCAAAGAATGGCCATTGTTGTTAATAATAATGTATATTTCAAAATAGTTAAAAGAATGGATTTTAGATGTTCTCACCACAAAGAAATGACAAAAGTATTTAAGGTGATGGATATGTTAATTAGCCTGATTTGATCATTCAGTAGATACATATATTAAAACATCACATTGGACTTCATAAATATATATACTTATTATTTCTCAATAAAAAATGAAGTAAGACTTAAAAATATAAAATAGTATTCCTGATTGTCATGGAAGAAAAGGTATTCAATCTGTAACATAATCTAATGTTAAATATTCTTTTCATGCTTACTCTTTTGCATAAGATATTGATTAGTGATCTATTACCAGCAAGAAATTTTTTCATTAAACAGAAACATTTCCATATTTATGAAAGAGTTGGTTAAATTCCCCCAATCAACAATAATATTTGACATTTGTTTTACACTTACTTTCTGCGAGGCTTTGTGTTAGAGTACTAATTCAAGTCAAAGCAACCCTAAAGAGTATGCCTTAATATCTCCACTATAATCCCAAGTCTTAGGGAGGTTGAGTAACTTACAAAAGTTTACACAATCAGATGTTATAGAAGTGGAGGTTGACTGCATAATATTGGATATCAAAGTTTCTATTCTGAACCTTTGAGATTTTCGCTCTATAAATGCAATGCCTAAGATACAGTCAAGTACTCGATAAGTTTTGTTTGTTTGTTTTTGAGTGTCTCCTTACATGAGTTAAGTAACCTACGTTATTCACTTAGAAATTATTTTGTGGGGGAATTAGTTTCTATTTAATAGACCAATCAACTGCTCAGAAAATAAATTACAACAGCCAGCATATAATTTTGCCCGCAATGTTATGACTAAAAAACATTATTGCATAGCATATCCATAAGAATCATTTTAGTATAATCATATTGACACTCTTGAGCTGGCATTCAGCATGCTGAATCCGTGTATTCCTCTAAATGAAATAAGTTTAAAGAGGACTAAAGACATAGAAAAAGAACAGAAATCAGAGTATCTTATTTCCAAGATTGTTCAGGTAGGTTAGTTTATGCTGTGGTAGCAAACATTAGAGTCTCTCATACACACTATATGTTCAGTGTAGGTGGTGAGAGAGAATTGTTTCCTCCTCACGGACACTCAGGGACCCAGGCTAACTGAGGCTCTGCCTTTTTGTTGCTGTCCTGCTCCTTCATTATGGCCTCAGAGGAAGAAGGTCACTTTATATCCATATGTCTGTGTTTCAGCTTGTAATTGACAATCATCACTTCTACCTACAGCCCATTGGATCAAACTAGTTACATGACGCTGCATCACTGTCAAGGTGGTGGACTTTGGTGAAGCACCTGACATTCAGGGGGCTCTAAATGTCTCTGCCACATAGAGCTTATCCAGTGTCTTTCAAAATGTGCTTCTTTGAAACCAAGGGCTCTGCAGAGGTGTACAATGCGTTCTGCAAACAATACAGTCAACTAAATAATGAACATGAAAACCACTGGATGGATTTTATCAGCTTTTATGTTCTTTGTTACTGGGGGATCTGTACATTAATGTTTCATGGAAAGAAATGTTTTGCTGCCAATAGAAGTTGGAAGTTTACTTATGTGTTACATTTTTTTTTTTGTCTCCAAAGAATCGTTCACTTAAACAATCTAACCTAGAAAGATGTCTTCAACAGCCACTGAATATCCTAGAGTTTCATAATAAGAAACATTTCCTGCTTGGATTTTAGCTTCATTAGCAATAAAGCCAGGGAATTGGGCTGGTATCTCTAATTATGCATTACGATTACACGTTTGCCTTCAACAACAACAACAAAATCAAAGGAGAATTCATATACATTGTGAAGCAAACACCATATCCCCTCTTCTGGGACCCTTTTTTATAATTCTTCCCAAAATTCCAAGTCACATGGAAAGATTGCTTAATATTATGCTATTCTGTATCTAGCCAATTTTTGTCTCTGCTGAAGAGAAAAGCCACACGTCTTCCTTACTCAATAGCTTCTTGGGTCTCTACTGACTAGGGCTACTTCTGTGAAAGAACAAAGTAGCACAATGCTCCAAAGGAAAAAAAAAAGTCAGTTGCTGTTAATAGTGCATGTTATTTATAACACCTGTCCAACATTTACACTTATAATTTTCTTTAAATAGTGAATGGCTCCCTCCCACATCTGGTATGCTCTCAGTCTGGGTCAGACTACTGCACAGTTCCCCCAGAGGTGGGGAGGTTTCTGGAGAAGAATGTTAAAGAAGAAGAAATGCTGAGGAGTACACAACAGAACTTCGTTTTCTCTACCTCTTGTAATGTAGGCTACACAGCAAAGTAACCACTTAAAAATTTTTTTTAAGAGATGGATCTGGCTATGTTGCCTAGGATGCAGTGCAATGGCTATTCACAGGTCACTGTGAATGATCATTGCACACCACAACCTGGAACGTCTGGGCTCAAATGATCCTCCCACGTTAGCCTCCAGAGTACCTTGGACCACAGGCGTGTACCACTATATCTGGTGAACAACCTAACCATTCATTTTTTCTCCCCTATGAGTTAAGAGAGAATCAAGAGTATAGCTTATGTTGACAACATGGTCAAAGGTGCTGTCTTGTAGGTAACATTCTTTTCATATGGTACATATAGACAATGGAATGCAGCCACAAAGAAGGACAAACATATGGACTTCACAGCAACTTGGATGGATTTAGTCCATCATACTCAATGGTCTATCACCGAAATAAAGACCAGAGTACCATATGTTCTCACTCATAAGCAAACCCTGAACAATTACCATAATACTTTAAGAAAGGGATTGGCAGTAGTGAGGTGGGGGTGGGGGAAGACACAACATCAATAAGGGTACCTGATCTCAAACCAGGCAAAGCGGGGACCAAAGGGAGGCCCAAACTTTACCTGTACAATAACTACTGTACCCCACATCTTTAGAATAAAATTTAAAAATAAAATAAAAATAAAACATTCTTTAGGAAAGATGCAGTGCTGTTTTGTTTATGAGGACATGTTCTGGAGCTAGAGTCTGGATGCAAATTCTGCCTTTGTCACTTACTAGCCATCTGACCTCAGTGGAGTCACTCAGTCTCTCCAAGGTCCAATTCTCTCATTTGTAAAATAGAGCTAACAATAAAAACAAGCCTAACTCACTGGATTATTATGAGAATTCAATAAGAAGAGGTATAAAATGGGCTTTGCCAAGTACTTGCAAGTTATGATCTGTAACTCTCAGAGCTGTTGCAGACTTCTAAACTGCAATAGTTATTGCTCAAGTGATGCAATAGTTATTGCTCAAGTGTATTATTGTTTTCTAGAAAGTAGCAGGCATTTTGCCAAGAAAATAGTTCATACAAGGTGTACCCTTGCTAAAAACAACATATAGTCATTTATTAAAATACCAGAAAATAAGATTTTGAAACTAACAGCAAAACTTTAATGAGTTAATTTTAATTACTCAAACCCAATATTAATGGAGAAAGATGAAGACATTTGTTCCAAAAAAAAAGAGAAAACTTCTTAAATACAAAAGAGACTGTGCTGGTGAAAGCTGAGTCATGGTTTACCCGTAGTTTGGAGACACACAGAGACAATCTCTGGCTCCTGGACGATTTCACTTACAGATGTTGGCCCCGGTGGCAGAGGGCTCAGCTACATCTTATTTGCAAGTGCTGTCCTGGGTCCTTCACTGTAAAAATATACCTAGTCAGAACTCCACTTAAAATGTTATGTAACTGTGGATAATTACTTTTTTTTCTTCACAATAAAATCTTAAAGCAACGTGCCTCTACATGAGTGCAATCTCTGACTTAATGCTTACACTTAAGTTTTGGCAGGTGGCTTCCTAATTTAAACTTTAATGGTCCTTCCTCTGCAATTTCTTGCTCTATTTACAAATTTCTAATGGCACCACCACTGAGTGTCTGCAATTCCATCAGTAAACACATGAATTCTTTTCTGTTTCAGGATTTCAAGTAAACATTAATTTATAAATTATGCCAATTTCTCACCATTGAATAAGGAAAAGGAGGGTTCACTTCTAGTATCACAAGTGCCACAGTGGCTACATCTACTCAGATGTTCTGCATAGAGGTGATCTCACATTTGTATTATGATAGAATCAAAGCTACATTTAGAATTCCATTCTCTTCAATGACCATGGCTCCAGGTACCCCCACATACCCACCCTGAACATTGCTGTCCCACCCATTTGACCTCTGAACATTTTTTTTTTATTTTAAAGATGTGGGCTTCAATTCAGGATTAGGTATACAAGTGGACCTCTGAACTTTTAATTTGAGATAGTTTATTTTCCAGCCATAGCCTTCTCCCCTCTCTGTTCTCTCATTCATTTATTCTCACTATACTTCCTTTTCAGCCTCAAGTGAGCCTCATTCTCCAGCTGACAATTTCTTCTTATCAGCCTTCTTCGGCCTTCACTTCCTTCCCTTTCCATCTGATTCTTCTGCTCAGACACAAGTGAAGATTGGAAGTGCAGAGTTAATATCCCCAGGGGTAGTCATCAATCATCTGGGAACAGGAGCCAGTCAGTACCTGCTTCTACTTCTTATCCTTCATGTGGACAATTCTGGAAAATATTGTATATGGCCCTCAGGTGATCCTAGTGAAACTGAGCCCCCAATGTATCAATAACATAACGCTACTACTAGCTTATTCTCTCCCTGATCTCTCACTTCTGCTGTCTGGGAGAATCTCCCAAATAAACTGCAGACAAGTCTTGCTTCAGGTTCTGCTTTCAGTAAAATCCCAGTTAACACATGGGAACGTATTCCAAATTTATATTTATATATAAAAGCTCAGGCTAGGGAAACAAACAGAAATATGAGACTTCCAAGAATATTCCTCCTAACTATTCATTATTCCAAAGGACAACAGATCTCCCGTGTCTGCATTTTTTTTAAAGTGCATAAACTTGTCAACTAACATTCATCCTTACTGACCAAGAATAAGCAGATAAACACTAGTTTTGAGTGACTTCAAATTTAGCTGAAGTGAATATTGTATGCAAATACAGTGCTTCATTGTGGGTCACAGCTATGTGAGAGGACAAGCCTTCCCTAAAAACATATCTGCCATATTTAGTAGAACCAGGTTATGATTTGCAACTCTCAGAGCTGTTGTAGACTTCTTAACTGTTTTTATCAGTCCCTTGTACTACGGATCCCTGAGCCTGCTAAGCTATGAGCTGCTAGCTAAGCTTCAAAATCACCACATTAGTCTGGAAGAGTTAATGCACCTCAAAGTACTTAATTTTCTCCTAGGGAGTTATGTGCTTGTTGGTAAGAAATGGATGACTAAGCAATCGTTATCAACCTCATGGGATTATCCTAGCATAGGGAAATAAACAAGCCACAGAGGGCCAACACATACTGCAAAGCTTACCTACTGTGAAATAAAAGAGGCAAGCAGCACTTAATTGAACATTGGAGGACAAACCATAACATCACTGTTCACTCAGTTATTAGTGTCATGTGTTTCCCCTGAACATGATAGGAATTCTTTTCTGGATTTCATGGTAAATATTTTACAGTTATTAAGTCTTAAGCAATAGATTCCACTGCTGTTATCTGCCTTGGCACACAAATTTGTTTCTATACATTAGCAAAATTATTATTTCTGTCAAACTATCACTGCAAACATCTTGAATCAAAAGAGTGCTTCCACTTTAGTTAAAATACAAATCAATATACGAATCAACATGCACTTATTGAATATGCCTTACAAAGGAGGTGCAATCCTGGGTATTATGGAATGTAGAAATGAGCGTAAGATACGATCCTTGTCTTCACGGGTCTTGGAAACTATCATTTTATTCATATTTTTAGCAATAGCATGTCTACTATAGCAAATGACATTACAGAGCTTAAAAATTTCAATTGCTAGTTGGAATCATAGTGAGAAAAATAGAAAATTTCTAGATATTATCATTTAGCATTTTTTAAGAATCAAGAAATTTTAGTCTTTTCAAAATAGAAATTTAAATATATTGCCTTTACAGTAAATGTAATGTGCTAAGATTTTCATTCAAGTGACATTATTACTACTTAAGGTTCTAATACAGTTATTCATGACACCAAATTCCAACTTCTTAAAATGCTTTTTTGATGACTTAAACATTTTCTATAAATCACGTATTCAGATCTCTATGTCACTGAGAGTGACATCAGAGTCTTGATTTACCATTCAAGGTACCAAACACATATACCATTTGAACATTTTCTTGAGCTAAGTCCTAAAGCAAAGTGAAGTCGTGTGTTTTAGCAGAGCTCAGGTCTGAATGCTGCCAGGTGAGCGGATGGATGGGGTGACGTCACTCGTCCAGAAGGCCCTGACCCTCTGGAGGCCCAACGGTTGTCACATTCTTTGTTTATATTCAATTCGGCATTGCCCTTCTGGCTGGGGGATACCCAATATGTGTAGAGAACTCTAAAAACAGAAATGCAGAAAAAATACAGAAATTAAGAGGCATAAGACAACAGTCTTAGACCTAAGGTTTATTCAATTGTGATTTTCTCTAAAAGCTACAGACTTCAGGTTTTTGTGGTTGGGAAGTGTTTACATCAATGAATTTTACAACATCAAGCATCAACTTTAGCCTTCCATTCAAGGAACAAAGAGGAAACTCCCTTATTCTAATAACAATCTCTTCACAGTTGTTCACGCCTGCCACCTACCCTTCACTTTACATGGCTAAAGAGGACACCACATATAAGGCTCTTTCTACATTTCTGGCTCAAAAGCTGTGATACTGCATTCATAATTGCTGTGTGAGCTCTCTATGCTGCACGTTACAGGTATTTAAAACACTGTGTGGGGTTGGTAATATGGGCCACTACTACAGTGTACTTATGACCATGACTTTCCAAGAGCTATTTTATACATTTCAAATACTCTGATTTTTTCTGCCAGTTAGAAATAAGGTATATATCTGTGTGGAGGCAAGGAGAGGTCAGTGTAATGTGAACAATACAAAGAAATCCTTGAGGCTTAGGAGCCTGAGAAAGAAAAGCAACTTGTCTGTCAACCTTGAGGGCTGGTGGGAGATGAGGAACAAGAGAAAAGGAGGTAGATCCAATTTAGCATCAGTCTGTTTTCAAGTTTGAACACAACAGGGTGCAGAACAGGCTCCTGAGCAAGAAGATTCTTAGTGGAGTTAGTAGAATAAGTTGTAGGGTTCCCAAGAACCCACTAAAACTGCATCCACAATTTTGTATGTATGAAGAATTATGTACTTTTCTAGAAAGGGGATCAGTAAGGTTTGTGAGATTGTCTAAGGATCCACGACCCCCCAAAAGTAAAATGAAACAAAACCAACCATGCAAATAAAACTCCACCATATTAGCAAATTGCAGTTGTCCTTTTTTATGGTGGTCAATATCATTTATTTAAATAAGCACACAACATGCTGTAGGATATACCTATAAATGCATTGTTGTATCAAAAGTCCTAAGAATAATAAAAATAGTCATAAACATTGACATGAAAACACTAAGCTTAGTAGCAAAAGAATTAATTAGACCATGGCCATTAATCCTTTTATTGGATATTAAATATGAGGAAGTTGTCATTTCATAAATGCTCAAAATGGAACTGGTCCCATTGCGAGCATTAACTTTCTAAACCAAAGATGTGAACGACCTTTACAACGAAAACAAAAAGCACTGCTCAAAGAAATCAAAGATGACAAAAACAAATGAAAATAATATTACATGCTCATGGATTGGGAGAATCAACATTGTGAAGATATCCATTCTACCTAAGGCAATCTACAGATTTAATGCAATACCCATTCTTCTCAGACCTGGAAATAACAATGCAGGATTCATATGGAAACATAAATGACCAGAGATAGCCAAAACAATTCTCAGCAAAAAAAAAAAAAAAAAAGCAGGAGGTATCACACTCTCAGACTTTAAACTTTATTATAAAGCTACAATAATCAAAATGGGCTGGTATTGGAACAAGAACAGGCATACAGACCAATGGAACAGGATAGAGATTCCAGAAGCAAAACCTCAATTTCACAACTAATTCATCTTCAACAAAGCCTCCACCAACAACAACTAGGGAGAAAACTTATTCAGTAAATGGTGCTGGGAAAACTGGCTGACCACATGCAGAAGATTAACACAAGACCCTACCTATCACCATACACAAAAATCAACTATAAATGGATCAAATACCTAAATGGAAAACCTCAAATTATAAGAACCTTAGAAAATGCAGGAGACACCCTTATGGAAACTGGAACTGGCAACCAATTCCTGATCAAAACCCCAAATGCCCAGACCATAAGAGATAAGACAGACAAGTGGGACCTCATCAAACTGACAAGCTTCTACAAAGCCAAAGAAACCATCAAGAGAGCAGGGAGACAGCCCACACACAGGGAAAAAATATTTGCCAACTGTATGTCTAACAAAGGCCTAACATCTAGGATCTACAAGGAACTCAAACGTGCTGAAAAGAAAAAAAACCAACAGCCCCATTACAAAGTGGGCAAAAGATATGAATAGACACTTCTCGAAAGAAGACATACAAGCAGCCAACAGATACATGAAAAAATGCTCAGCCTCACTAGTCATCAAAAAAATGCAAATTAAAACCACACTGAGATACCATCTAACTCCAGTCAGCATGGCCATCATCAATAACTCAAAAAACAGCCGATGCTGGAGAGGATGTGGGGAAAAGGGAATACTTCTACACTGTTGGTGGCAGTGTAAACTAATACAACCTCTGTGGAAAACAGTTTGGTAACTAGAATCCTAAAAGATCTAAAAATCGACCTTCCATATGACCCCACAAACCCCCTACTGGGAATATACCCAGAGGAAATCAAAGCACTCTATGAACAAGATTGCAGCATTGTTTACAATAGCACAAACATGGAACCAACTGTGCTGCCCATGAAAAAGGACTGGATTAAAAAAAATGTGGTACATATACATGATGGAATATTACGCAGCCATAAAGAAGGACAAAATTATGAACTTCACAGCAACTTGGATGGACTTATAGTCTATGATACTCAGTGATCTATCACAGAAACAAAGAATTTGAGTATCACATGTTCTCATTCATAAGCGGACCTTGAACAAATACCGTAATACTGTAAGAAAAGGATTGGCAGTAGTGGAAATCTGCTGGGGGATGGAGGAGCACACCTCATCAACAAGGGTACCTGCATAATGCACATTTGTATACTTAACCCTGGATTGTACCCCACATCTTTAAAAGAAAAAAATTTAAAAAGAAGAAAAAAGATCCTCCTACCCAGTTATGAGTCCTCAAAAGCTTTGTAGTGTGTCCTTACTTGATTCATAATGGGAGGGAATTAATATTAAATTAGTTTCTTAAGATCCTTTGAAGTAAAATAAAACACTAGGGTGTCACAAAATTAAAATTAGGGATTCTGGCCTTTGGTTTGTTTCTTCTGGCAAGTAAATTCCTTTAGTGGCATTGATTTCCAAGTCCACTGGTTTCCCTGCACTTGACAGCAGAGAGCTCAAAACATGCTTTGATAACTCATCCTCTCTGTCCCCTAAAAGAACCTGGCAATTTGAAAGTTATTTCCTGCACTTTGTTTTACTAGTTATTAGAACAAGTTCAGTGATTAAATAATTTAGATTAAATAATTTCAGAATAATTTTCTCATCCCAAAATAAGAATTGTGAAATAAAATGCTCTTTGAGACCACGAGGATTCACTTAAACTTGTACTTTTTTAGAAACTGAGATATAATACCATTTCCTTAAAAAACTGTTCTTATCAGTGTCAAAATATGAATAGCCTATTTAATATAAAATAGTATAATAAATTAAATACAGCCAATATAATTCTTAACTAAGAAAAAAGTACTAGGAAAAATCTTGTTTAAGGAGTTGGTTAAATTACTGATTTCCTTGGTTTTGACAATGCCATTCTTCTAATGTGAAAAGACATTCTGATGTCCTGTTGCCAGTGGAAAATAGTTGGATGCTGAGTTTAATACTGGGCAAAATTGTGACATCTAACTTGGTGGACCAGGAACCAATTTGGTGTCTATAACGCCCAGTCCTAATGTCCATTTTGCCAACAACATTGTAGGTAGTTGAGAACTTTTGTGAAGGGTGTTTTGAGTTGCCTTTCATTGTAAGATATTGAGAAGCCGGGCTTGGTGGCTCAGCCTGTAATCCCATGCCTTTGGGAGGCTGAGGTGAGTGGATTGCCTGAGCCCACGGGTTCGAGAACCGCCTGGGCAGTGAGACCTCATCTCTGCAAAAAAAAAAAACAAAATCAGCTGGGCGTGGTAGCGCATGCCTGTAATTCTGGTTACTTGGAAGGCTGAGGCGGAAGGGTCGCAGGAGCCCAGCAGGTGGAGGCTGCGGTGGCCGGGAGCGGCCACTGCACTCCAGTCTGGGCGACAGAGTGAGACTCCAACTCAAAAAAAAAAAAAGATATTGAGAGCTCTTCATCACTAATAGTTACTTGTGCTCAAAATAGAAGGAGAAAAAGAAATCAAAGGAAATGCTGAAATGGACATATTTGTGAGTAATATATTTTCTGTGTCACTTACTCACTTACATAATTTCTATTGAAATGTCACCCAACAGTTTTATTTATCCCTCCATACTTTAGCCTTATTATATCAAGAGTAAATCAAAGCACAAAATTCTATGTGAATAGCTCTGAGACTGCAATGCTCAATTCTGAGGATTGAGTCCTAGTTTAAATAACATCTTTTATCCAGAGTTTCCAAAATGACTTTCAAATATTTGAGCTTCTCCTTTTTTTTTTTTTTTTTTTTATGACAGTGATTTTTAAAGTGTGGTACCCAGACCAGCAGCAGTGTCATCTGGAACTTGTTAGAAATGCAAATTCTTGAACCCCTTTCCAGTTACCACTGGATCAGAAACTCTAGAGTTGGGGAACAGAAGTCTGTGTTCTAACAAGCCCTCTAAGTGATTCAGATATGCGTTCCAGTTTGAGAGTCACTGTTCTAAGAGAACAGCAGAGTTAAATGAATGGAATATTCAATGGTCAAAGGTAGAAATAACACATGACCTTTTCATTTGTTCACTGTTCTCACTGTTGGATTAGTTTTCTCTCATGCCAATGTTTCCAAAACAGACCCAGGACTATGACTTGCATCCAAAACTGATGGTTTACTTTTGGACTGACAGAAATTCCTTTCTAGGGAAGCAAGGTCAAAGTCAAGTTCATGTTTATTTAACACAGAGCAAAGGGTCCAAAATGGTTTCATTGAGGAGCTCCTAACACTGGAAGTGGGGAAAACACTGCTATTAGGTCCTGGTCATGTGATAACGGGCACATAGATTAGATCCTGAATTTAGGACCCAGTACTTATCTTCTCAGTCTGGTTCTATCTAAGGCATCTGTCAAGAACAGGTCTAACTGGGAGACCAGTCAGTTGATCTGTAGTAATTAATCAGGGAGTTACAGTTTATATCAAACTTGAAAGTTATCATGATCTTCAAAATTCTGAAAACACTTACCTGCTTAGGTAATGAATCCAGAAGACTACAGTCATATTTATAAAGCATTAAAATAACAAATATTTGAATCTCTAACAGAGCAAACCACCTGAAACAAAAGTATAAAGTTGTTACTTGATTGTGAAAGATGCATAAATACCTACCAACAGAGATTATCTAGGAAGTACATATATCTCATAGTAAATATGTTCTTCTTTACATTATAATCTTTTAATATTAAAAGGATAAATAAGAACATACTCTTTTCTTTCTTAAAGCTACCTATTCCACAGCATAGTGGGATGATTAAATTGCTTTAAATTGTATGTAAAACACTTAGCCAGTAGAAGCATTCAATAAGAGACCCTAGGTCTCTCTCCTAAGTTTTAGATCTGTGCTTTCCAATACCATAGCCATTAGCTACAGGCGGTTCTTTAAATTTAAACATATTTAAATTAAACAAAATGAAGTATTTCAGTTTCTCAGTTACACTGGCCATATTTCAAGTTCTCAATAGGCATATGTGGTTAGCGGCTACCATATTGGACAATGCACATTTCAAATATTTCCATAATCACAGAAGGCTCCACTGGACTGTTCTTACTAGGTCTAAACCCCATAGCCCGCTGTAAGTTACTGCCTGAATGTTCTACAGCCACCTCACAATTCCCATGACCTCCAAATCTTTTCTTTCTTTCTCTTTTTTTTTTTTTTTGTATTTCTTGTCTCAAGAATGCCCAAGCTCTTTGATCATACATCCTGATAACAAAATATTTGAGCATATCCAACAATATATGGATATCAATTTACTTTAACTTATGTACACATGCTACTGTATTCATTTATTGTCTAGTTTCTAAGATATATACAAATAGAAACTAAAAAACTGAGAGGGGAATAATAAAATTCTGCTATTTTTTCTTGCACCCCATGGGGTTGTTTGGTGCTCTTTGCAGAATAGGCAAATCCTTTTGGGACTCAGAGTCCTCAATGAGTTCAACAGGCCAGAAAACTGGACGCTGTCATAGACTCAATCCTCCCCATCACCCTCCATCTCCAATTAGACACCAAAGTGCTAGGATTACAGGTGTGAGTCACAGTGCCTGGCCTAATCCTACTCACTTGTAAATGCGAAAGATAATATATTCCAAGAGAGTATAAATGTCCACAAAATAGGACACACCTAATATTTACTGAATAAGATCAAATTAAGCAGTGAATCTCAGAAAAAGTCATTTTACTAACTTGTATGCAGGTTCAGAATTTTTCACAACAAAAACTTTGTCAGACTTTGAACAAATTGGAACTCCCATTTCTGGCCATGATAAAGTAACAGTGTTCTCCTCCTGCCTTAAATAACTCAAAAACTGGGCAAAACTCAGTGTCGGACAAACTACCCAAGAAAAAAGAAAGAAATGAGGTGAGCCCTATGACCACTTCAGTTCACTGTCTCTGGCAGTTTCCAGGCTGCAGTGCAAGGTGGGGACACAGGCCTGACAGTATCACTAAATCCAGGAGACAGAGATAAAGGTTCAGGCAAACCAAAGAGTCTAGAATTTGTAGAGAAGAATGTCAGAGGAAAAGGGATTTCATAATGACAGAGAGCAAGAATAGTCTAGATAGGGGTCTCCTTGAGTATTTGAGTACTAATCTCTTCATGTGTCAGAGGAAACTACTGAGGCTGGAAACGGACAATAAAAAGAAAGTAAAAAAGCAAGAAGCTAAATAAGGCCAAGAGCTCATACAAGGTGTGAAAGTCTGTGTCCCAACAAGAACTTGTATAAAGGTCTCATAGCCCATAGACTATTGGCTAGGGTCCTTATGTGAGTATTGCCTTAGGAGTGAGCTTATATTATCTCACATTAAATGTCACTCCGGATTTGTCTTAACAATGCTTGGAAACAAGTTTTTGAAAACTTGTTATTCTGCACAACTAACTACATACAACAATAAGTCTAAAGCTAAAAGAATACAATAAAGTCCATCATCCATGACACTTAAAATATACATCTTCCATCTATTAAAAAATTACCAGGACTAGAAGAAACAAACAAACAAACAAAAAATGTAACCTCAAAGCAAAAGAAAACCCATCCAAAAGAAAAAGGGCCAGAAATGACAGATATTGTAAATAGTTAACTAAATAAATAAATAGGTAGACAAAATATTATGATGAGAAGAGAAATGAAAGATATAAAAGATAACCACATTGCACTTCTAGTAACCAAAGAGTCAATGTCTTAAATGAAATATTTACTGGATGGGATTAAAAGATGATTAAAATATTACAAAAAAAGAGTATGAAACAATTAACATAACAATGGAAAATATCTAAAATAAAGTGCGTAGAATAGAATAAAAAGACTACAAAAAGAAATAAGCAGAGTACTAGTGACCTACAAAACAAAGCAATCTAACATACATGTACTTAGAAATAAGGATGGCCAAGCAGGAAAAATATCTTAGAAATAATAGTTGAAACATTTTCAAATTTTTGAAAATTATAAACTTACAAATCCAAGAAGCTCAATGAACTCCAAGCAGAAAAAACATTAAAAACACACTAAGGAAAATCATAATCAAATTGCTAAAACCAGTGATAAAAAAAATTCAAGTTAGCCAGAAAAAAAGACAAAATAAATAAATAACAATAAAAATGAAAATTTAACAGACTTCATCAGACACCATGCAAGCCAGTCTTGATAATCTGGGGGTAAATATTTAACTTCCTCCCTAAGGATTTAAATTATAACATGTATCATGAAAAAAAGACGACCTGTGGGAAATGTGGGAAAGAGAGAAAAAGAGAGAAGTGTTGAAATGACAACTAATCATTCAAAAGAGATTTCTGAAGAATTATCATTTGGACAGATCTTAAGGACACGGTGTGGGTAAGCTTACCACAGACTATTTTGAGGAACTCAAGTCCCAAGGACAATCATGGACAGTCCTGCTGAAAGCCCACCCCCTGTGTTATTCAAGACTCAGACTGAGAAATGTACCATTGGATGAAGGGTGATGGATCTTGGAGTGAAATCAGTTACTTAAGGAAGGGATAAGACTATAAGGAGGGTGGATGTTCTGTGTTTTGCAAAAGAGAAAAAGCACAGTGCCATGTAAAGGTATATACAGTTAGAAATAAGGGGCTTTCTGAAAAGTGCTTAACTTAAATATTTTTCTTTGGGACTATGGGAAAAGAAATATCTCATGTATAACTTTAATATTTCCCTACCTATGCTGTAATTTTTGACCTCAAAAGTTCAGTCACAACTGATACATTTGCACTACCCTGTGTGATAGTGCAGTGGACATTATAAGGAGGTGATAAAATGGCAGGAAGCACAAGCAGTCTCACGTTCGCCCCCTGCTGGAGATGGTGTGAAAGAAGCAGCATCCCCTCTTCAGCAGGTGGGTGGTAGCACAGTGGAAGAGCTGAGGAGTTCAGCAAAGATTCAAGAACACCAGGGGTTGAATTCTGAATGAATAACTCAGATGTGAATGTAACACATCTGTCTTTTCTCCCCTCTTCCTCTGGAAGGAAGTGAATTTTATGGAAACAGTGAACTGACACTTAGATTATACAATAAGTGTTCTAACAATAAAACAAGATCTTCATTCATTTAATATATACGAGGGGAGACCAAAACAAAACAAAAACGAAAATCATAAAAAATACCCGGAATTATCTTTTGGAGAGTGGGCCCCTTGTAGTACAGGCTTCCCCTGCTAGGTAAGTGCTCTAGGAACCCATTGGCATCAGTGTACCAGCTAGAGTTGTTGTGAGAGGCTGTGTTTGGTTTCAATTAATTTTGGGGGGCAATTCTTTCAAGCATTTGATTTCATGATGGGTGATTTGCAAGCACACCTGCCCACACTGCGCTGAGTGTTCAGCAGTTTTTGACCTAAAACAGCATGATCCCCAAGCCATCTGATCTCACCATGAGTGACCTTTTTTGTTGTTGTTTCCCCGGATGAAAAAAGTCCTCAAAGAGAAACCTTTCGCTAATGTGGAAGAGGTGAAACAAAAAACGACAGAAGCACTAAAAGGCACCAAAATTGATGATTTCTAAACTGTTCTGAGCAGTGGAAAAAGCATCTTGATAGGTGTATTGCATCAAACAGAGAGTACTTTGAAGGTGACTGAAGTTTAAACATGTAAGAATAAATACACATTTTTTAATACATAAATTCCAATTGGGGGGGTCCCTCCTCATATTGTGCTTTTATGTACTTTGTACACTTCTAAGCACTGAAGTCACCCCAGTAAACAAAAACAATGTTCATGTTCTCATGAAGTTCAAATTTCAGTAGAATGCAAACTAGAATAATAAATAAAACAAGGGGAAAGGAAGTGATGGAGGTGTGGGCTAAAATACTTTAGATAAGGGTGGCCTCTGTGATGAAGTGACATTTTAGCAGATACTAGAATAAAATAAGAAAGTGAGCCATATGAGTCTATGGGGTATAGTATTCCATGCAGGGAGATTGAAAGATGCAAAAACCTAGAGGTAGGAGAATGAGAAATAGTGAGAAGGTTATTGTTGTTGGAGATGTTCTGGGGGGATGTCAGAGAAATACTCTAGTTATACAGAGAACCTTGTGGGGCATGTTAAAGATTTCATTTTGCTCTGTCAGATGGGAAGCCACTGAATAGTTTTGAGCAATATGGCAAGTTCTAAAAGCATCATTTGGGATGCTACACTGAGAACAAAATATAGGGTGATGCGGATGGAAGCTAAAAGGTAGATTGGGAAGCCTTGGAATTTTCCAGGCAGAAGAATGTGGTGACTTGGACCAGTATAGTAGAAATAGTTGTGAGCCATAGTTAGAGTATGGATATAATGTAGGGTAGACTAATGGTTTGCACTATAGATGTGAAAACAGAGGATTCAAAGACAACTCCAAAGTTTTTGGCTTGAGGGAATGCAAGGGTACAGCTGTTATTTGCCTCAGCAATGGGGAAGACTGAAGGAAGAACAGCTTGAGGGAACTGTGATCTGGAGCTCAGTTTGGGACTTGTTAAGTATAGCCTTTCATAGACCAGTGCGTTTAGACATCCAGTGAAGGTGGTGAATGGAATCTAAGTAAATGAGCTCAGTGTTTAGGAAGAATTCATTCAGGGCTGAAGATATACAAGATATATATATGTATACAGAAATCATAGTTACTCAGGCAATTATTTAAAGCCATAGGACAGTATGAAGTCACTTAGGGAGAGAGTTAAATAGAAAAGGTTTTTTTAAAAAGTCTGAGGAGAGAGACCTGAAATACTCCAAAATTTGGAGGTCAAGAAAGTGAGGAAGATAATCAGAGGAGATGAAGAAGTAGCCAGAAAGGTGGAATAACAAAAAAAAAGGTGTTGTCTCTGGAGCCCCATGAAGATAATGTTTCGTGGAAGGTGTTAGCCACCTTATCAGTGGAAAAGGAGACAAAAAATACCAACATACAAAATTAGACATCAAGCTTCCACATACACGATACAACCACTTCTTTTTAGTACGTAAGTCCCTTCCTGCAAGCAAAGAAGATGCGATCACTCTTTCAGATAACTAAGCTGATATTTTGTATTCAGTGCAGTAAGCAGTGACTTAATAGTCAATGTTTACTTGGCAACTCTAGAAAAATACTGGCTAAATTTGCATTTGTGAATTAAAGAACAGTATTGTAGGTTCCTCGATTTATCCAAACAAATCCTATTTTCTTATCATTGTTTTAAGCCCTTCTCTGATATTAGCTTGCTACAGACCAGTGCAGTGATGCCCAACTTCTTTGAGCTCTGCATCCTGGGATAAAAGGCCCCTGGTGCTCTTCCGCTCAAGTCCCCAGAGGTAGTTAACAATTTGGAGAACAGTGTGGGAACTGTGCCACTGGCAAAAGTATACACTAGGTTCACCAGATGACCTGTTTCAAAGCACAGACTTAGAAGGGGCCCTAAGAAGGGGAACATCTGGGGGCCCAAGTGGTTTGCTCCACACAAAAGGTGGGGGTGATGAGAGATGGAGCTGGACAAAGCAGGGGGAGCCAGTTCATGGAAGGTTTAGAATGTGCCATGTGACAGCGTTGAGACCTTGATCCCAAAAGTGCCACAGAGCCAGTGAATAGATTGTATTTATTGAAAAATTATATGTATGTGTAAAAAACAGGGCTTCTTTAAGCATTCTTTCACATAAGGGGGCTTCAATAAATATTTCTGCTACCTCTAAAAGAGTTTGCTTAAACAGATTAATAATATAAACAAGACCAATGTTCACAAGCCAGGAGCACAATTTTAAACATTTTAGAAATACCATATATATTGTGATTAGAAAAGGTTAGAAATAGTGATAACCAAAGACTGAGGGGTTGGGAGATTGGGAAGATGTTGTTCAAAGGACACAAAACTTCAGTTAGACGGAAGGAATAATTATAAGCAATCTAGTGATCAACTGTACGTCATGGTAACTACAGTTAATAATACATTGTACACTTGAAAGTTGCTAAGATAATAGATATGAAGTGTTCTCATCACAAAAAAGAAAAATAAGTGAGAGAATGCATGTTAAATAGCTTAGTTTAGCCATTACACAACATATACATATATCAAAACATCATGTTGAACACCATAGATATATATAATTTTTACTTGTCATTGAAAATATTTTTAAGTGTTCAAAAAGAAAAAATATATGTAAAAATCTGTAAAGAATGTAGAATGAGAAAAAATCTGTAAGAAATATGCAAAGAATGTAGACTGATAAAACATCAATGATGGAACATTAAAAAAAGAAATGACTGGAAATAATATTTACTAATTTATTAAAATAGTTTCACCTGCAATCCATAAGGCACAATTTCCTTACCTAATTTTAGTCTCTGTTCCTAAAAAAATTATAGAATTGCATTTCCCTTAAAGATGAATTATAACTCAAGATTTTGACTGATTCATACTGTGCATTTTGAATTAATGGGTCTTAATTTTTTATTTTTAAGTGTTGTTAGTTTAGTTATTAACCTGCTTTAAAGATAATGTTGGTATTAAAATAGTATAAATATTATTCGTAGTTCTAAACCTTTTGATGGCTTAGTTATGGGGAAAGATGAATTAATAATAATATGTACTTAAAATCTTATTTTCTCCAAATCCAAATATTTGGTTATTCTAATATTACCTCAATTATTTACTAAGTTTTTGACAAAAAATACTACTTTTTAAAGACTTTACTATTTAATTGCATTTTGTTCTATGTGTAAAATATGAGAAACTTACCCATACATAACTGAAATTAAAAAAGTTTTTATGTCTGCTCTGCACAACAGTGTTACCCCAGTGGCCTGGGATTTCCTCCTAATCCCCACTGGGGCAGTATTTGTGAGGTGTTTCAGCTCCTTTCCTATACACTACCCTCAAAAGCTCAAAACAGAGAGAAAACTTGGGAAATCCCCAGAGGCCCACCCTCAGTCCAGGCCAGCTGGGTACTTTCTTGGGACAACATTCACCAAGGAGAAACCCTATAGTCACCACCACAGCTGGCTTTTTCCCACAAGAACCACCTCCTGGCCAGAGGTCAACAGTACAGTCAACCACATCAGATACAATACCTCAGCTTTGGGGAAGACCTGATCCCAAACACCAACTAAGAATACTTTCTAAGTCATTCTGGCCACCCACAATGACGCGAGCCAGTGCAGGTGCACAGCACAGGGCTATCACATCTGACTACTGAGAAAATCACTCACACCAAGGCTATCTATAACCAAGGAAACTCTATGGTGCCTACATCAGTCTCCTGCCAACGTAAAATAAGAAATCATCTACCCAAATGAAAAGGAATCAGAAAAATAATTCTAATAATGTGAAAACAGAGTTCTCCAATACCCTCAAAAGATCACACCAACTTCTTAGCAATGAACCCTAACCAAAATAAAAAATTTAAAATTAGGGACATAAAATTCAAAAGGTTGATACTAAAATTGTTCAATTAACTTCAGGAGAAAATTGAAAACCAACATAAAAAAATAACTATTTAGGACATGGGTGAAAATTATCCAAAGAGATAGATAACAACAACAACAACAACACAAAAAGAAAAAAAACTCAAGCTGAAATTCTGGAAGTGAAAGAAGCATTTAGCGAAGTATAAAATGTAGTGAAAAGTTTTAATAAGTAGACAAAACCAAGCAGATTAATGGATCTCAGATCTTGAAGGCAAGACATTTGAAGTAACACAATTAGGTAGCAATTAAAAAAAAGAGAGAATGGAATAAAGTTCTCAAGAAATGTGGGATTATGTAACATGTCCAAACCTAAGAATCATAGATGTTCCTGAGGAAGAAGAGATAACAAGTTTGGAAAACCTACTTAAAGGAATAATGGAGGAAAACTTCCCTGGGCCTTGCCAGAGATCTAAATATCCAGTTACAAGAAGTCTAAAGAGACCCTGGAGCATTCGGTGCAAAAGGGTTATCCCCCAAGGCATAAAATCATCCAGCTATACAAAGTAATGTGAAGGAAAGAATTTTAAGAGAAGCAAGACAAAAGCATCAAATAACTTGCAAATAACTTACAAAGTCAGACTAACAGCAGACTTCCCAGAAGAAACCCTATAAGCCAGAAGGGATTGGGGTTCCATTTTCAATCTCCTCGAACAGAATAACTGTCAGTCAAGGATTTTGTATCCTGCAAAACTAAGTTAAACTAAACAAAGTCCTTCACAGACAAGCAAATGCTGAGGAAATTTGTCACCACTAGGTTGGCTCTTCAAGAAATATTCAAAAAAGTTCTAAATACTAAAACAAAAGATTGAGAAGTGCTGAAAATCATAAAGTTTACAGGTTTTATGGTACACCAACACAACAGAGAAAATAAATAAACAAAGCAACCAGATAACAACCAGCATGATGAATAGAATAGTACCTTACATATCATTATTAACTCTAAATGTAAATGGTCTCAATGCCCCAATAGAAAGATATAGACTGGCAGAATGGATTTAAAACACACACATACACATACACACACACACACACACACACACACACACACACACACACACACACACAACCTAAATATCTGCTGCCTTCAAGAGACCCACTTAATTCACAAAGTCTCCTACAGACTCAAGGAAAACGGGTGGGGAAAATATTCCACACAAATGGAAATGAAAAATGAGAAGGAGTGGAGTCATATCAGATAAAACAGACTTTAACAACAGCAAAAAGAGACAAAGCTCACTATTATATAATAATAAAAGGATCACTCCAACAAGACATAATAATTTTAAATATATTTAAAATATATTTAAAATATATATGTCTAACACCAGAGCCCCCAGCGTTATAAAACAAATTTTACTAGAACTAAAAAAAAAGAGAGAGAGAGAGATAACAGCAATACAGTGATAGTGGGCAACTTCAGCACTCCTCTGACAGCAATAGACAGATCATCAAGACAGAAAGTTAACAAAGAAACATTGCAGTTAAACAGGACTCTAGAGGAAATGGAATTAACAGACATCTACAGAACATTCAATTCTAAAACTATAGAATATACATTTTTCTCATCAACACCTGAAACATTCTTCAAGACAGATCATATAATAGGTCACTAATCAAGTCTCAGTAAATTCAAAACTATCAAAATCATATCAAGCACCATCTCAGACCACAGTGAAATAAAAATAGAAATTAACTCTAAGAAAAACTTGTAAAACCAAACACAGACATGGAAGTTAAACAATTGGCTCCAGAATGACACTTGGGTCAACAATGAAATCAAGATGGAAATTAAAGCATTCCTTCAAATGAATGACAACAATGAAACAAGTTCTCAAAACCTCTGGAACACAGCCAAGGTTGTGCTCAGAGGAAAATGTATAGCACTTAAGGTTTACATTAATAAGACTTAAAGATCATCATATATCAACAACTTAACATCACACTTCAAGGAACTAGAAAAACATGAGCAAATTAAACACAAAACTAGCAGAAGAAAAGGAATAATGAAGATCAGAGCAGAACTAAATGAAATTGAAATAAAAAATACAAAGGATCAATGAAACAAAAAGTTGATTATTTAAAAAGATAAACAAAATTGGATATGATGGAAATTCCAAAGATCATCAGAGACTATTATGAACATCGCTATGCAGACAAACTAGACAATCTAAAAGAAATGGGTACATTCTTGGAAACATGCAACCCATCAAATAGAAATCCTGAACAGACAAATAATGAGTAGGAAGATGAAACAGTAATGAAGTCTCCCAACAAAAAAACTTCCAAGACTCGAAGAACTCACAGCTGAATTCTATCAGACCTTCAAAGAAGAACGGGTGCCAATTTTACTGAAGCAATTCCACAAGATGGAAGAGGAGTTAGTCCTCCCCAACTCATTCTATGAGGCCAATATTACTCTGGTAACCAAACCAAAGTAATAAGGACACAACAAAAAAAGAAAACTACTGACCAATATCCCTTATGAACATAGATGCAAAAATTCTCAACAAAAATTACCAAAATGAATTCAACAACACATAAAATAATAATAATAATATACCACAACCAAGTGGGTTTTATCCCAGGGATGCAAGCGTTGTTCAACATAGGCAAGTCAATAAGTGTGATCCACTACATAAATAGAATAAAAAACAAAATCATATGATTATTTCCATAGATGCAGAAAAAGCATTTGGTAAAACCCAGCATACATTTATGATGAAAACTCTCAACAAAATAGTCGTAGAAGGAATATTCCTCAAAATAATAAAAACTATATATGACAAATTCACAGCCAGTGTCATCCTGAATGGTGAAAAGTTGAACACATTCTCCCTCAGAACTGGAGCAAAGCAAGAATGCCCACTTTCACCACTACCATTCAACATGATATTGGATGTCTTAGCCAGAGCAATCAGGCAAGGAAAAGAAATAAAGGTATCCAAATTGGAAAAGAAGAAATCAAGCCATTTCTGTATGCTGGCAATATGATCTTAAACCTAGAGAACCCTAAAGACTCCTCCAAAAGATCCCTGGACTTGATAAATGAATTCAGTAAAGTTTCAGGATACAAAATCAATACACACAAATCAGTAGCACTGCTATACACAAATAGCAACCAAGCTGAGAGTTAAATCAAGAACTTAATTCCATTTACAGTAGCAGGCAAAAAACTAAAATACCAAGTAATATATTTAACCAAGGAGGTAAACAATTTCTACAAGGAGAACTACAAAACTCTGATGAAGGTAATTGCAGAGGACACAAACAAATGGAGAAATATCCCATGCTCATGGATTTGAAGAATCAACATTATTAAAATGACCATGTTACTCAAAGTATCTACAGATTCAATGCAATCCCTATCAAACCCCACCAACATCATTTTTCATAGAATTAGAGAAAATTAATATGGAACCAAAAAAAAAAAAAAAAGCCGGAGCAGCTAAAGCAATCCACTGACTTCAAATTATACTACAAGGATGTAGTAAGCAAAACAATATGGTACTGGTACAAGAGCAGACACATGGACCAATGGAACAGAAGAGAGAATCCAGAAATAACCCCAAATACATATAACCAACTGATCTTTGACAAAGCAGACAAAAACAAATACTGGGGAAAGGATGCTCTATTCAACAAATGGTACTGGAAAAATTGGATAGCTACATGCAGAAAAATGAAACTTGGTTCCCTCTTTCTCCATATACAAAAATTAACTCAAGATGGATTAAAGACTTAAATGACAGACCTGAAACCATAAAAATGCTAGAAGAACACCTAGGAAAAACTCTTATGAACATTGGCCTAGGCAAATAATGTATGGCTAAAATCCCCAAAGCAAATGCAACTAAAACAAAAATAAATACGTGGGACTTAATTAAACTAAGAAGCTTCTGCACATCAAAAGAAAAGCAAATAGGCAAACTACTGAATAGGAGGATATATTTGCAAACTATACATCTGACAAAGGACTAATATCCAGTATCTACAAAGAACTCAAACAAATTAGGGAAAAAAAGCAAATAACCCCATTAAAAAGTGGGCAAATGACATGAAGAGACATTTCTCAAAGAAGGGATACAGATGGCCAATAAACATATGAAATGCAAATTAAAACCATATGAGATACCAACTTACACCAGTCCAATGGTCATTATTAAAAAAAATAAAATAAAATAGATGCTGGCACAGATGCAGAGAAAAAGGAACACTTATACACTGTTGGTGGGAGTATAAATTAGTACAATTAGCAATGTGGAGATTACTCGAAGAACTAAAAGTAGATCTACTATTTGATCCAGCAATCCCACTACTAGGCATCTACCATCAGAAACAGAGGTCTTTTTATATTTAAAAAGAAATCTGCATCCACATGTTCATTGTGTTCAGCACAATTCACAACTGCAAAGATATGGAATACCTAAATGCCCTTCAACCAATCAGTGGATGATGAACACGTAGTATAATACACAATGGAATACTACACAGTCATTAAAAAAAGAATGAAATCACATCCTTTGCAGCAACATGGATGGAGCTGGAGATCATCAGCCTATGTGAACTAACTCAGAAACAGAAAACCAAACATCACATGTTCTCACTCATATTTGGGAACTACACAGTCACAAAGATGGAAATAATAGACCCTGGGGACAACAATAAGGGGGGAGGGGAGAGGAAGGTTAGAGTTTAGAAACTACCTGAGGGACACAATGCTCAATATCTGGGGAACGGGTCACCTGAGACCCAATCCCCACCACTACACAATGTATCCATGTAATGAATATGCATGTGTACTCCTGAATCTAAAATACAAATAAATAAATAAAATGTAAATTTTTAAATAAATAAATAGGCGAATTAAATGAATTTGTGCACTTTAAATAGGTGAATGGGACTGAGCACGGTGGCTCATGCCTGTAATCCCAGAACTTTGGGAGGCTGAGATGAAAGGATTGATTGAGCCCAGTAGCCTGAGACCAGCCTGGGCAACATAGTGAAACTTCATATCTACAAAAAAATAACAACAACAATAATAATACTTTTAAAAAATAGCCAAGCTGGTGATAAATGCCTGTAGTCCCAGCAATTTGGAATGCTGAGGTGGAAGTATCTCCTGAACTTAGGAGGTGAAGGCTGCAGTGAGCTGGTATTGTGCCATGCGCTCCAGTCTGGGTGCCAGAGTGCGACTCTGACTCAAAAAAAAAAAAAAAAAAAAAAAAAAGGTGAATGTATATAAATTATATTTCAATAAAGTGATGCTCAGTGCTTTATTTTTCTTGATTTTTAAAATCATATTTATGTATTACTTTTACTTTTAGTTGTATTGAAAATAATAATTACTGTTGAAAGGCTTTAAAATACCAAAAAGTCTAATTATTATGGGTATATAAAAAAGTTCTTTATGTCAAAAAACAGGTCTCAGCCAGGCTCAGTGCTCAGCTTGTAATCCCGCGCTTTGGGAGGCTGAGGTGAGTGGATTGCCTGAGCCCGCGGGTTCGAGACCCGCCTGGGCAACTTGGCGAGACCTCATCTCTACAATAAATAAATTTTAAAAAATTAACCGGGCATGGTAGCGTGAGCCTGTAGTTCCAGCTACTTGGAAGACTGAGGCGGAAGGATTGCCGGAGCCCAGCAGGTTGAGGCTGCGGTGGCCAGGAGCAGCCACTGCATTCCAGTTTGGGCGACAGAGTGAGACTCCAACTCAAAAAAAAAACAACAAAAAACAGGTCTCATAAATTTGTATTTTTACAGAAGCACTTCGGAAGCAAACTGAGCTGTGTTCATGCGAGTAATATTTTCTGAATACTTCTAATGTCAAAACAGTGAAAATAATGAGGTACATTTTTTATAATAGATTTATTTTTACACTTACAAGAGCAACATTACACGTCTACAAATAAAGCTCATTAAAATATAAACATGTTGAAAATTCCTTAAACACTTCGTTCTTGCATATTTTCCCATTTGTAGATAAACACTTGTTCAAGGAATGCTACACAGTCACTGAGAACAGGAAGTCTTGCAAAACACAATGCTAGCCGGCTAATACACATGAAGAGATGGAAAAGGCAACAGTTTAAAATAACAATATAAGGTAACAACATTAGATGGAGATGGAAACAAGGGGGACAAGAAGCCTAGAGTGACCAACATAGCTTTTACACGGAGGTGAAACTTGAGCTACACTTTGAGGGCAGGACAGGCTTTAAATAAGTAGACTTGTTGAGTGAGGACATTCCAGAGCCAGCAGATAGCATGAGGAGCTGAGGAATGGACACAATGTAGTTAGGAGACAGCAAGTGGACCCTTTGGGGAGGGCATTCTCAGATGTTTAGATGGGTACAACTGGTGTTAGATTGTGGAGAGTCCAGAGTTCTAGGATAATGAGTTTGGCTAGCAGGCAGTGGCATCAGTCTTAATAGGACACTGACATTTAGATATTATTATTTAAGAAAAATTAATCAGCATGAAGTAAAATAGAAGAGATAATAGAGACAGGGAGAGGGGTTAGGCAACAATAATAATCAACTGATGCTGAAACACTGATGACCTAATTTAGAAGGAAGGAATGGACATGGATGGCTAGAAAGAAGAGTAAACCCCACAAAACCCAGGTATCTGAAAGAATAGCAGTACATCTAAAAACAAAAAACAAAAACTGAGAGAACATCTCTCCTTCTTTCCTGTTAGAAGTCATAGCAGGCAATGCCAGCATGGGCTGGAAAACCTTCACTGTTGCCAGGAGCAGGGACTCTGAAATATATTCCTAGTTGCTACCAGCTGCAGCTTATGAAAATAGAATGATCTTGCCCTGGAATCCAGAGAAGGCAGCATACAGGTAGAGTTTCACAGGCACCACTCATTGAAGCACAGCTATTCAGGTTAAAGGGGAAG